>NC_142608.1:11072346-11308423 GCF_041222555.1 Hakea prostrata
CTAGTGGTATAATGGCTGCCGATGCTATCATAACTGAAGCAGGCTCAATGCACATTGCTGGTGTTCCAATTGTAAATCCATCTACAGTAGTAGTTTGGGAAGTCACGCCTGGTCCGGGCAATGGATTTCAGGCAACTGCAAAGACAAGTACTAGTAATGTTGTCCCTCCTTCGCTGAACCCTCCTAGCTGGGCTGGTTTTGCCCCTCTGGCTGCATATTTATTCAGTTGGCAAGAGTTTTTGGCATCAGAGGCAAAGCAAGGAAATAAGCAGGCGGGTCAAGAGTCAAATGAGACTGTGTCACTCCATTGTTCACCAGTATCAAATTTTTCTGCATATGTGAGTCCTGAAGCAGCAGCTCAATCAGCTACCACTACGACGTGGGGTTCTGGAGTAACTGCAGTTGCATTTGATCCATCGCGGGCTGGTTCTGTTATTGTTGTCGTAATTGTTGAAGGTATTTTGCTTCCGATTAGGAGTTGGAGGAAAATTTTATTTCTGGTTTCTTGTTGAATATAGAGTGCTACTTCTTCCTAATCTCAGTTGTTTTACTTTAATTGTTTCTTAGTACTTTTTATTGCTAGACGGAATTGTGATAGTTAGGGTCTTTCTCTCTTAGGTTGGTGGTGGGGGTTCTTCATACTAACCCCAAGTCCAACCACCGCATCCACCACCCCTAAAAATAAGGGCAAACATGGGGATGAAGGCTTCCACGCTAGCAGAGTCCATGGGGGGCAGTTTTCGTATGCAGCCTTAGGCTAGCAATTTTTTGCTAAGAGGCTGTTTCGATTCGTAAAAATGGCAAAACTGGAAATTCATGTTTGTGGTCCTTTTAGTTATAGATGATCCTTCATCTGCTCTTGTATATTTTGTGTGATGATAGGAAATAACAATCATGTTTTATTTTAACAGGGCAATACATGTCCCCTTATGATCCTGATGAGGGTCCATCAATCACAGGATGGAGAGTGCAATGTTGGGAATCATCTCTTCAACCTGTTGTCCTCCATCCTATATTTGGAAACCCTACGTCTAGTTTTGGTGGGCAAGCACCAATGCAGACAGTTTGGTTGAGTAGGGTCAATATAAGCATCCCGCCAACAAGTGACTTCAAAACTTCGTCGGCAGCTGCAGTAGGTCCATTGTCTGATCAGAGGAATGCATCTGATCCAAGTGGCGAAAAAGAAAGCAGAGTCAGTTTTGATCCCTTCAATCTTCCAAGTGATGTTAGAACTCTTGCTCGTATTGTTTATTCTCCTCATGGTGGAGAGGTTGCTGTTGCCTTTCTTCGGGGTGGCGTCCACATATTTTCTGGTGAAACTTTTGCACAAGTTGAAGTTGATAGCTTTATTGTTAATGTTGGCTCAGCCATTCCTGCACCTGCTTTTTCTTCAACTAGCTGCTGCTTGGCTTCTGTTTGGCATGAAAACAGCAAGGATCACACTATCCTGAAGATCATGCGTGTTCTTCATCCTGCTGTTTCTGGTAGTCAGGTAAAAGTAAAAGCAACATGGGAACGTGCTATTGCAGACAGGTACAAAAGAAATAATAAATATCATGGTTTTGTTTTTGTGTACCGCATATATGTGCTAAGTGGATGATGGCTCTTGTGATGCAGGTTTTGGTGGAGTCTTTTGGTGGGAGTTGATTGGTGGGATGCTGTTGGCTGTACCCAAAGTGCTGCGGAGGATGGCATTGGTAAGAAATGTTTAGTTCTTGGCTGTAAGAGGTGACAACTTACCAGCAAGTGGGTGTTGCAAATTTTTATGTTTTATTTTGTGTCTCTTGAGGAATACTTATGGGAGTGCTTGTCCTGTGTTTGAATTTTGTACTTGCTGTTTGTTCTCTGCTGGCACCTTTTAACAGGAAAATCAGCTTTAACAAAAATAGGACAGTGTAAATCCCCTGATTTTGGCTTAGCAGTGGCTTCTCTCCCTCACCCTACTCCCAATCACTTGCAAGACACACAGGAAAAACAGGGCTTTAGATAATGAAAATAACTTTTATTGATCAAGCATTCCAGAATCTAACAATGCAAAGTTAGCTCAGTAAATATAATTAGTTTTATTTAGCAATACCAATCTTCTATACTACTACCAGTACCCGAGAGCATCAGCTCTCCCTCAGCAAGGCCTACCTTGCAATTTCCTAACAATAATCAGAGCCTCCCTCCTCTCTGACTCCATTATAACAGTTCCTTTCCTAGGAATTTTCCCTCCTTCCCAGATCCTTTCTTTTCAATTAAGTTGGTCCAAGTCTCTATCCCAGATCTGGTTCCCTTTTTATTGCTTCTCCCGTGATCACCTGCTTCCCCTTTTATTTTGCAGGTATAAATCTGCACTATTACAGGCCCATCAACACTTCCCAATAACATTTTCACCTTGTCCTCAAGGTGGAAATCTGGAAATTGGTGATGCAGCTCGTCATAGTCCTCAGAAATGTTTTCACAGTAAGGCAGCCCTGTCCATCTGATCATTACTTCCAACATTTCTTGTGATGATAAACGGATAGTCAGCAGCTCCTCTGGAATGAGCTGTAATTCACAATCCTCCACCAAGCACGAGGCTAGTGCTTGTGATGTAACCAGCATTGCCCCCCCCCCCCCCCCAAAAAAAAATAAAATAAAATAAAATAAAATAAAAGAAAAGGGGACCCAAAGGCCCACTTATCGCCTAGATTCTTTTACCTTATGAAAACACTCGTTGTTCATCCATGAGATTGCCTAATTGATTAGGGTATCTATAAGGTTTATTGGCCTAAATAACTTATGATCATTCATCCCTAGTGATGTATCCTGGGTTGGGCCTTCTGAAATTGGGCCAAAAAACCAGATCCAGCAAGGCATTCAAAGCTGGCTGGTTGCCCCAGGGGTATTTTGGTCATTTTCAAGCCCATTTTGGGTCTGAATAGAGATCTTGAAAGAATTCCCTCGATCCAAGGGTCAGGGATCTATCTTTATTTTCCTGTTTGGGACCTTGGGTCAGTCAGTCAAGAGTTATAAACCTTTTAAGGTATGGATAAGTTTCCTTATTTAGAAATGAGATCTTTCCTTTCTGAGTTTGTTCATATTTAGAAGTCAGTATTAGAGTCTTTTAGAGTTAGTTATTTCAGATTTGAGTTCCCTTTAGTAAGTGTTTGGATTCCCAAATGGGTAGGAAATCCTTATTTTAGTCCAATTCAGTTGGAGAGGCTATAAATAGCCTAGTCCAGTATTGTAAACTTCAGTTTTTGATGATTAATGAATTGATTATTGATTGTGAAATTTTGACTTGCAAAGTTGTGGGCATCCCCTTGGGACCCTGCGGCTGGGTTAGAGAGCTTTGCCTTCGACAATTCTTAGTTTTCTTCTTCATCTTCAAGCTTCCTAGCATTCAGTCCAGCATTCAAGCACTCAAGATCTTCATCCTCAATCTCAGACCTTTAAAACTGCCCCCTCCCCATCATAAGTCACCCTTTCTCCTTCCCCTTCCCCTTCTGGTCCAGCAGCTTCTACCCCTCCTCTCCCTCCCCTAGCATCCGTGAGCCTCCCCTTCTCCTCCTAGTTTCTGCGATAGCAGCAGCCTACTCTCCTTATTAGACCTACCACCTCAGTCCCTCTTGACCCTTTTCTTTCCCTCCTAAGATCTCAGCTAACCCCAGAACATAACCCCTAAGATCATTACCCTATTCAACCTATTTTAAGCTAATCTGAAATTTTTGCAAGTCTTCTTCAACCTCGGGATTTCTGCAGAATTTTTGAAATATCAGAGTTGAAGTTTTATTAAGTTCCAACAATTAGAATCCATTCTAGTTGAAGGATTACATTAGAATTCATCAATTTTGAAAAGAAGAACCAGCAGCCCTAGCCCTCCTTCCCACCCTAGTGAAACCTTAATTTGCACTAAAACCTTGGCCGAAACACCTAGAAACCCTAATCTGTGCTCGCGCTTATGAAAGAGGGTTTGGATATCCAACCATAAACCCTGGGTTGCATCACCTAGTGATATAAGCTTTTGGAATTCTAAATTTTAATTTGAAAATGCTTTCATAAAATGAATGAACAAGCATGTGATTGGCTAGTGACAGCACAGTGACTTTGTGAGTCTCTGGTTCGTTATGGTGTCATATGGGATGCTTACTTTTGTTCCTCTGATTTTTTCTTATGGCGTTGATTAGCGGATTCATTTTGATGACACTATATATATTTTTTTTCAGTGTCACTGAACAGTGTGATTGCAGTGTTGGATGCGGATTTCCATTCTCTCCCTACTCCTCAGCATAGGCAACAGCATGGTCCTGTATGATTCTGCTGGCTTTTAGTATTTTGCTCTTTTTATTCATCCTAGAGTAGCTTGTATTGAAAAAATAGCTCCTTATAAGTTATAATACAGTTGGCTTTGTAATTATGATTAATATCAACTGAATATGCTAGCATGACTGCATGAGACCCTTTCTTGCAAGGGAAGTTTTCGAAAACATTCCAACATATATGGCAAAAAGCATAGACACCCCAAAAGTATGCCAAATTGGCAATCACCCCCTTTTTTGTTAGAACCATGAGTTGGTTAGTGCAAAAAACGAATATGACTATTTTATATTATAAACCAACTTTAGTTCAACCGGAAAAGACCAATTTATCCTTCTTACCCTACCTTAGGAAAAAAGACATCTTTGCCCCCTACTTGCCTTTGTTAAAGATGTCATTCTGTGAGGTTCTGCTATGAATCGGACAAGATGAAACCTTAGACATGGCGATTTTGTTTAGGGTTTTCCAAAAAGAATCACTATATTTTCTGCTGACCCATTAGAACTTTGAAGCATGGTTTGAGATCTAGGCCAGCCAAAAAACTAAGATCTGTTTTTTATTTATTTTTGTGGCTCGACTTGAGTGAACTCGAGGGCCCATCCTAGTGGGTTTTAGGGATCAATTTTGGCTGGAATTTGGTATTTAGCCTGTTTTAGGCCTTCTAAACATAGTGATGGCCTTAGATTTTTGAGAAAACAAGTGTACATATGACCGTATGAGTGCTGACTTGACCCGAAATTTTGAAATTGATATGCTGAAGGAATGAACTAGACACAAAATATGAAATGCACAATTATTACTTGATTTAAATGAAAATATGAAGGTTTAAAGTCAAATTATGCATTAAACATGTTCATTTGTTCAGAAATTTCAAATTACAACATCAGTGTACTTATTAAGTTATACCATGAGAGTGCACGCATAAAATCAAATGACCAAGTTACTAAGCAGCTCCTCTAACACTTGCTCCACTAGCTCCACCAGTCTCAGGTGTTGCAGCTCACATCGTTCAGCCAATTCAACCAAGTTGTCAAGAATAGGGTCCCTCACCTCAGGAGGGATGGTGCTCAAACAAGTATTGCTTGAACCTTAATTAAACTCCTTGGATGACTCTATCACAATAGTTACACATTATCCTCTATCTTCTTACATCCATGGGGACTCCATGTTGCCAAGCAATATCCTCATCTGCCATTGTTTAGCAACATATAAACTGAATTAGCAACCATAATAAGCCATGCCAAATTGAAGCTAGGATACTTGTAGTATGTTAATCAAACTATCAAAGTGTTTGTTGTGTTTAAAGTTCAAATCCTACGCTGAAATGTGAGGTGGTGCTTGGTGAGTATCACCCAATTTGATTTCAAATCTGGTTCTGATTGGGTATCACGAAGGCTTCCCAAGTTTACTAATCCATTGTATAACCTCTTGTATGTGTATATAGTTAGCAATTTAGCATATGTTTGATAATCTGCATACTAAAGGTGGCACTACCTGGAGTAACCTTCAATGGTGGGCGATTGAAAGCCATAATCTGGTGGCTGCTCAACAGGTGGGTATCGCTTTTTGTAGTAGTCACTCAATAATCCACTGTCACTTCCATGATAATACTTGCCAGGGTTGGTGTCCTGAGTAATTTGGTGCCCTATATATTGAGAGTAGGCACTATAATCATAACCTGTAGTGTGATCAGTGTATGCATACTCTGAGGATTTTGAAGGTGGATAGTGTTGGTGCCCTATATACTGAGAGTAGGCACTATAACCAGAAGCTGTAGTTTGATTAGTATATGCATACTCGGAGGATTTTGAAGGTTGATAGTGACTAACACTGGTGTTAATGCTCATTATTCCCATGCTCTCTACCAGATCATGCATGCTCATATCAATCAGCGACATGTGCATATGTGACTATGAGGGATGGCTACACCTCCTGTGAATAGTGGGCTGGGCACCATGGTCAAACATCTGTAGCATGAGTATACTGCTCTCGCTAGTGAATTTGATTAGTGACCCTTTGGCTTCTACCATGCTGGCTCTCTGCACCTCCACTTGCACGACTACCTCCTGGACCACCATCGCTACCTCTATAACTCTAATTGTGTCGGGGACTCATCATCATCTCCCTTTAAGAGTATCCCCTAGAGCTCTTTACTGAAGTAGGCTGACCAGGTGGCTCCGCAAATGGTACATCTGGTTGTGTAGCTGCTCGTGTATGCATTGTACCGCGCTCTGAAGGCATGGGGGCATCCACCCTAGTTGGGTCCTGTTGGGAACGGATGCACAACTATGAAGAAGAACACAAGCAAAACACACACGAGGTATTTAATGTGGTTCGGCAAGATTGCCTACATCCACCAGAGAGAAAAAGATTTCCACTATTCTTGAAAACCTCATTACTCTCACACCTCACAAAGTGCTACATTTTTGCTTGCGGCCCATTCCCTCCAGGGGTGGGTACATTTTAGGTTATCTTACAAAAACTATTCATAAGGAAACCTAAATCCCTAACTCCCATATATTTACAATTTTACCTTGTACAAGTAATTGACCCAAAACCTTGTTGCAATTACAAATACAACTAAACTGGCGTCAGCTCGTAGTGGGAACCACCCCTGCACATCTGAAGTGAGTGATCTTGCTAAACCTTTAGTTGTGCCTATACAATCGCTAAGGGACCATCCCATACCATTGGAAGTTGCTTCTTGGAATGCTGTTTGAAAAACCTAGGCTGACCACTAATTCAGTCTTCAAGCCAAAGCCAAATCTTGCTTGGTGCGCTAGTGTCCCTGACTTATATATAAGTAGGTGTTTTCTCGCTTCCATCTGCCTATCAACTATTTTTAACTGGCCTAAAGCTTATAGACAAATGGCTGTAAAGAGCGATAAACTCATTAGACAACTACCAATTAGCCTTGCACTTCCTTATTCACTCTTGAACTACAAGAATGTGTGGACCTATAGAACACAAGACACCAAAACCCAACAATCTCCCCTTGGTTTGAATAATTGTAAACCGATCACCTTGAAGAAATCGTTGTTGTTGTCTCTCTACAATCACCCGTCTCTATGTATCCGCCACATCTTACTGTATGACCCACATCCCCTATAGGGATGCCTTTCTGATCGCCATCACCTAATCTAGCATGGCGCACCCCCCACCTGGGGTGTCCTGTAGATCACATCATCGCCATATGATGTGACATGGCTCCACCTCTCCTATTGCTATAGCCTACTCCGAGAGATCACTGTCACTCACCAAATCCGAAGCAAAAGTCACCCTTTTCTTTCCGAATTTTCCCTTGTTTGGCGCCTGAACAACCTACAAATTTTGTTCACCTAATCGAATGCCAACTGGAGCTTCACCTGTTTTAACACTCCCTGCAAGCCTATATAATTTACCTGATCTATGCTCTTCTTACCCATCATCAACCTAAATAACCTGACCCTTGATCTCTGTACAAACCCACAAGATCAATACCAACGGAGTGAAATCTCTTCAATCCGTCACTTCCACCAAGTCCAAAATGCCTAAAAACCTTAGGAACCAACCTTGTACAAAAAACATTCATACAAAATCCTGTGGAAACAACCCGTATGAAGTCCATCCGATAATAAAAGCAAAACTTTCCCCCCTATTTTCCCCCCTTCTTTTTGTTCCATGTCCTAGTGCACTCAAATCTTAACTTCAAATTGTTTTAATTACTTTAAAAAGTAATCATTACAACTTTTCGCCTCCCTTGCTCTCTACCATGAGGTTTTTGTTTGCCTACTGCCCAATGTTATTTTCTTTGGCACGTTCATGATCCAACCCCGAGCTGTTCTTTCCCTCTCCCTTCCCCCCCCCCTTTTCCTTCAACAACCCTAACTCCTATAGAACGATCACCTAAAAAATAAAAATAAGTGAAAAACCTTCATAATCTCTACTCTACTAGGGAATCGTACCTTTGTTTAATCAATCGAAGCCTTCCTCTTTCTCCTTGCACTGTTCCTCTCCTTCTTGGATCTTCGCACACTTCTTGTAATGATCCACCGAACCTTGCTCCAATACCACTTGTTGGGGATGGATGCACATCCCCGTAGAAGAACACAAGCAAAACACACGAGGGTTTTAACATGGTTCCGCAAGATTGCCTACATCCACTAGAGATAAAATGATTTCATTATTCTTGGAAACCTCACCACTTTTACAGCTCACAAAGTGCTACCCCGTTGCTTGGCCCCCCTCCCTTCCAAGGGTGGATACATTATAGGTTATCCCAAAGAGTGTATTTATAGAAAAGCCTAAAACCCTAATCCCCATATAATTACAATTTTACTCCTGTACAAGTAATTGACCCAAAACCCTGTTCCGATTACAAGGTAACCAACTAATAGTTGTATGGACCCACATAATACAAGACACCCAAACCCAACAGGTCCATGGCAGCTGCATTTGCATTAGCACTGGTGATGTATCCCGCAAATTGAGGTTTACTCCTCACGATCAATCCAAGTGAACCAGCAGTAAATGAGGGTTCTACTAACCCTGCAGTTATGGTGTAGGGCTGCCTTCGATTGATTCTAGGGTTGGGAATAGGGTAAACAAGAGCTGGTTATGTTTTAGAAGCTAGGATTTGACGAATCCCAAATCTGAATCTTGCTGTATATTAAATCAGAATTGAAGTCTGATTTTAGTGTTCAAGAAATTAAAGGTTTGATGGTAATTTGGGTTTCTTATTATTTAGGCCTGAGAGGTGTGGTTAGGGTTAGGGTCAAAGGTAATGGTGAAGTAGGGGATGATAATCCTAAAAGGGACTAGGTTTTGGTTGAAGGGTTTGAGAGATCTAAGTAAAAGAAGGCTAGAGTTTCTAGGTTTTTGGCAGCAAGGGAATTAGGGTTTAGACTAGGGTTTGGTTGGTCTGATTGGGCTGAAATTGAAAAGATAGGTCACTATGTTGGGCAATGAGGTTCCTAAAGTTTGGGACTGATCTAACAGTTATATTGAAGTAGATTTGACCTTGAATTTTAGGTCTTAGAAAAAGTCTGAAAATTTCTGAAAACAAAAATGAGGGTGGTAGGGGAATAAGGTTGTGGTTTAGGATTTTGGGGGATGATTAGCGCTGCTTCTAGGGTTCGAGTGTTAGGGAAGGGAGGGGTGAATATTTCATAAAGGAATTGGGATGTAGGAGAGGGGATTGGGGTTCGGGGTTTGGGAGATGTTGGGTGTGGAGACGTGGAGTGGCTGTTTCCGCAGGCTAGGGAATCGGAAGAACAAAATCTGCGAATGAGAGAAAAGAAGGGACAAGGTAGGGCTGGGGCCGGAGTTTGTACTTGAATGAGAGAATGGGGATTAGAAGACCTTCAAAACTGCAGAAATCTCCATCACACAAGAGCCACAAATTTTCCCTCCTGGGGAAAACTCCACAACTCCTCTTTTGCATCTTCCAATTGCAATTGTTATTAATCAGTCAGTCTGTCTTTTACTACAACAGAGGTTTTATTTATAGCCTTACATGAACTCACACTAGGACTCAAACTAGAAGGTGATCCTAACTACGACTCTAATTGGACTAAGGACTCTCATTCCAACAAGGATTCTATCATTGCTCAACCTAGAGCAATCCATATTACAAAATATGATTAGATCTAGACTCCTTTTAAGAAGTGGATTGTCACTAAGGGAATCCCTCTATAATTGGGATTCCTACTTTAACTGGGACCCTTCAATAACTTGACAAGGACAAATCCAAACTCAAAAATAAAATTAGATTTAGGATCCCACTGAACTTCTGGACTCAACAAAAGGAATCCTTCTCTAATTAGGACTCTTAACTAGACTAGTACTCTTTCGTAACTTAACAAGCTTGGACTTAAATATCAAAGTAGAAGTAGATTTGGACTTTTAAAATTGTTTGCATCTAACCACACCAATTGGGACTAAAATGAGGGTGTCAAAATGACTGAATTGCCCTCCATATGGTTTGGCCTTCCTATAAGGATGCATGGTTTTGGGCTGCAATTCTCTCCTTCCTTTTGGATCTTGGGGCCTCTCTTGAGGGACAGTCCTTCTGGTTACATCGGCTGGTGCAGCTCAATCTTGTACCCACCGGTATATCACATGCTCCTCATCCTCTGCTTCACAAAAAAACATCTATCAACTTAATTGGTTCTCGAGAAGAGATGTCTTCTATATCCTTAAGTATGTGCTTTGTTGAAGGTTGCACAGAGACTCCAAGGCTGCTGCCTTGGTGCGCAAGCCTTGGCAGCAGTTTCCTTTTTACTTTACCTTCTATTTTGTTGCTGCCTTTCTATCTTTTGTTGAAGGAATCTTGGTACTCAAGGCTTAGGAGAGTCAGAGTGAATACTTCCTATTTTTCTTCTAGTTACTATTTTGGACAGATTTTAGGAGTTAAAAAATTTGTAAGTTCTGTCCTTGTATTTTTTAATTTCCTTTCTAGAGGACAGTTTTCTTGTATTTGCACTCTTTAAAGCTATAAATAGATACACCTTACAATTCTAGGTTTGTTAGCTAGAACCGCAGGATATTGCTGCTGGTTCTTTACTTCTCTTCTCTAGTTTCTTTCCAAGTTCAGCTACTGTTTTGATTGTTTAAAGCTTGTTTTCTAACATGACATCAAAGCTTTTTTGAATCAAAACAGTGCTTATCTCAGTGTTCTCTTCTGAAGTTCTCTTTCAATGCTCCTATTTTTCTGCTAGTTACTATTTTCAGAACACTTCCTATTTTGGACAGATTTTAGGAGTTAGGAAATTTGTAAGTTCTGTCCTTAAGTTGTATTTTTTAATTTCCTTTCTAGGGGACAGTTTTCTTGTCTCTTGAGTTGTATTTGCACTCTTTAAAGCTATAAATAGATACACCTTGCAATTCTAGGTTCTTTAGCTAGAATCGCAGGACATTGCTGCTGGTTCTTTACTTCTCTTCTCTATTTTCTTTCCAAGTTCAGCTACTGTTTTGATTGTTTAAAGCTTGTTTTCTAACATGACATCAAAGCTTTTTTGAACAAAATAGTGCTGTTTTCAGTGTTCTCTTCTGAAGTTCTGTTTCAATGCTCCTTTCTTTGGCGCACAGCCACCTACTGCTTCACTTAATCTACAGTTTGATCAGATGATAATCTAAGTTGATCTTTTATACTTTTTAATTCCTAATATCCCAGAACTTGATGGATTTTTTCCCAATGTTATTTTTCTGCACTCTGCAGAATTTTTACTCTGATTTTCTAGTCTAAAATTACAGGCTCGATTCTACACTGCAGTTTACATACTGCAGATTTTTTTTAATCACTTATCTTCAAGTTTTGGGCTGCTGGATTGTGATCGATTGTGTGACCTCCACTTCTACAAATCATGTATTCAATTACTGGTGATTTAACTAATAGCACTGCTGATTCCAAGGGATCATAAGCTGATCCGGTGAATGTTCAGATTACCTCCATTAAACTCAAAGGTAGTTCCAATTATTTGCTTTGGTCACAATCTATTTGTGTTTACATACTTGCAAAAGGTAAGCTTAAGCTTATTGAGGGAGAACTTCTAGTTGATACTGACAAATCCTATTCTAATTGGATCCAAGATGATGCAATCATCAAAATTTGGATGTGGAGTAGAATGGAACCTGATATTGCAACCAATGTTATGTTCTACAAGACTGCCGAGGGAATATGCAATGACCTGCAAGAGACCTATTCCCAAGCTAGAAATATGACTCGGATTTATAATATTTATAAAAAGATATTTAAATTTTAGCAAACTGACAAGTCTCTGCAAGATTATTACAACTCTTTTAAAGGCATGGTATTTTTCATGATGTTTTAATTCTAATTTCTTACCAGATATATTTTTAGTTCAAAGAATTCAAAAAATAAATTAATAAAGGAAAAAATATTATTGTTTCCATGAAAGTGTAGATCGGGCAAGGACTTATATCTATCCACATCCAAACACCTAGTGTAGAATATAGTTTTTGAGAAAAATGAAATTTGGAAAGAGCACTCTCCTTGCTTGATCTATGGCTTCAAAATCACCATATCCTTGTTGATTAGTTGTTGGACATGAGTTAGATGGAGTGTCAATGCCGCCCAAAGTGAGATCCGAGCACCTTTCCGGCAAAAATAAAATCCGACCAAAAGGTGAAAACCAGCGAGAGCATCAGTGGTCGAGACAAGACTGTTGTGTTCAGATTGAGATATCTTAACTCGACTTGACAAGATGCTGTATTTCTAAGGCCTGGTTGGACTGAATCCTCAGTCTAACCGGATCTCAGAGAGTTCTTGTTCTCCAGGTTTTGTTTGGGGTTTTGTCTCGAGGTCTCACAAAACTAACCTCTTCTAATCTTAATGATCCAGATGATGTCCTCAAACCATACAGGGAAGAAATTAGAAAACACTAAGAAACACCTATATCTTCCTTATCAACTGCTCTAATGGTGTAAGCCGCATGAGTGCTTAGCTACCAATGCCTTCCTCCTTTACAACAATTGCTGTGTTTGGGAGGTAAAATTTTAAATTCAGAAGAATGAATGACGGACATGAAATCTATCAAACAGATGGTGCTGTGTTACCTTTGGTAATTGCATATCCTTTCATCCGCTGTCTCTGTCTCTTCAAGGAACTGCAGCAAGCATCTGTCATTTTGTCCCAAGTTATTCAGGAAGACCCGGCAAAATGGTAGGAGCAGACATAGGTGTATGGGATCCTTCAACCTTGATAGCTCTACAGATCTTAGACTTCACCCAGAAAAGAGTTGCTGCTGGATCCACTGCTTCATTGCAGCAGTCAGTAATTTCCAAACTCTTGCCATTGACTAGTTAAGACGATAGAAAGTCAGCTAAATGGATGTACATGGTTGATCCTTTTTAGTTGTGATGAAAATACTCCCATGAGTGAAGAAAGGAAGATAGGTGAACATGGAATTCCTTCACCCACCTCTATGAGTGGTAGTTTAGGATTTTAACTATTAGGGTAAGTGAGGATGGGGTAATGTCAACATGGTTAAGGGTATCTTTAGAAATCATAAAATAGCAGAAAATGTTAATGGAGTATACTACTGTGCAATTGAAGGTGACATTTGGGAGTGTCTATGCCATTTTGGCATACTCCTGGGGTGTTTGTGTTTTTTCCCATTTATCTTGGGGTGTCTCTGAAATTTTCCCTTCTTTATAAGTTTGGTAATTCATAATTGGACATCCATTTTTGCTTGCTGCTTTTCCATGCATTGTACTGAACTCTGTTGTTTCATGCAGTCTCTAGATAGGATAAAGTGCAGGCTATTGGAAGGTACAAATGCTCAAGAGGTTAGGGCATTGGTTCTGGATATGCAAGCAAGATTGTTGCTGGATATGCTGGGTAAAGGAATCGAGTCAGCTCTTATAAATCCTGAAAGTCTAATAAATGATCCTTGGAATGCATCTGGGGAGACACTATCTGGGATTGATCCTGAAGCAATGACTGTTGAACCAGCACTTGTTTCAAGCACACAGGTTGTGTTTTGATTCTTCTATTGACTTCTCCTTGAGTGCCTGCCCCCCCCCCCCCCCCCCTTCTTTTGTTGAAGTCCTGTATTTCTAGAGAGTTATGACAGCTGATTGGCGGGGTTTGACTTTGAATTTCTCACTACTTGGATGCTAACAAGAGCCTTTAATCTGTGCCTAGTTTAGGGTTGACTTTAAGTAGAAGTTTTCTGTGAGGTTACAAGGCGCTGTAAGGCTTCATCATGATATACACAGTATTCAATTTTCATTTTTAGGAGAGCTGGGATGAGGAGCTGCATTTATCTGTTAGTTTGGCAGCATGTTCTTGATTGTATGCAACTTATGCATGCTGTAAATGTGTGTACCTCACTATTCTGTATTTGGATGGTCGACACTTATCAACACCTAGTAAAAGAATCCTACTAGGAGTGCTCTGTCTTAGACTTGTTCGAGTATAATGTACTGTTCTGGTAACATTAGGCAAGATTGACTAGGACACTGTTATCAAGGCATCTTCCTTGGCTGTTTTTTGACCACCTAGGCGATGAGCTGCTTTTTTGACATGCAAGCTTTCATCCGCTTTATCCCCTAGGCATTGCTGCTTTGTTGCCTTGTATGCCGTATTGCTGCGTTAGTTGCTAAAGTTGACATTTTTGTACCTTAACTTTTTCTTTGGATTTTTTAAAACATCAAATTTTATTCTACAACCATATATAAATATAATAGTTATTCATTTCGGATTCAAGAATCATTAGATGAAGACCTATTCAGAAGAATGTGATCTATTAATTTATTGGTCCTATAAAAAAAGTAGTAAAACTGAACAAACTAAATTCCCATTTGGATTTGAGAATTATTCGTTTAGTTAGAAAAATTTTGATAAAAAAATTGGATGTGTAAGTTAAGCAACAAGCTAATAATTGGATATATTGTAGGTCAAATCATGCAATTTTTTTCCCTGTTTTTTTCATCTTCTTGTTTATAATTTTATATAGTTCATAATCATATGTTATAATGGTATTATATATTGTTACTAATTGCTGTTGTATATTTGTATTATGATGAGATGAACTTATGTTTTTTTAATTATCTTTCATAATTATGATTCTCTAAAATTTGTTTAGCTTATAGTAAAATTATATTAGTTTTTAGTATATCATTTGGGCAACATGAAATAATTGTAATAAAAAAAAAATGTGCCACAAATGCTTTGGTTGCTGTATTGCTGCTTAGGCACCGGTTTATCGCCCAAGTGCTTAGGTGATGTCCCAACTGCTTTGGTTGCCTTGACAACCTTGGACTTGGATCATGGTTTGATAACTCGCTCTCGCTAGCCATCTCGCAAGATCTTGGCGTGTTTGGGGAATTTTTTCCTCCCAACGTGATGGCCCAAGTCAGTGGCTTATAAGGGTCTTTTGGGGCTAAGACTTGCTGTCCAGGCTTTTTTAGGCATTCCCAATGCATAATATTGGCTCTAGATTGATGAAAAAATACTGCATGTTTGTGTTCTGTTTTGACACTAAGTTTTAAAACTCCTACACCGAAGAAGCACATGTGTAAAACCTATTGATTGACTGCATTCGTGAATTCTTATTGAACATAAACATATTTTAATACATTAATGTTCAAAACTCAAAAGACTATAATACATTGTTACAATCATAGTAACCTGAGATAACAGGTAAAATTTTAAAATGTTGCCTGATGTTGCAGGCATATGTTGATGCTGTATTAGATCTTGCTTCACACTTCATCACGCGCTTACGACGTTATGCAAGTTTTTGTCGTACATTGGCAAGTCATGCTGTTGGTGCATCTGCTGGTGCAAGCAACAACCGGGGTATTGTTACTAGTCCAACACATAATTCGGCTTCCCCATCAGCAAGTCAAAGTAAGTATTAGTATTTTTTTTTTAATTTTAAATTTCTGGTTTAAAAAATTAATTGAAAAAATATACTATGTACATGATGGATGACATTCAATTTAATTTATACATCATCTTGTTTGTCATGGAACATTGATCATATTAATCATTTACGTCCATTAGATTACAATTCTTTGTATTTGTCAGAACATATTACATGTCTCCTAATTAGTAGAATATGAATGAGTACTCTTCATTTTTTTTCTTAAATGCAAAATACCTCTTTCATTGTGTTACTTATGCTTTAAATAGGGTGTGTACAAAAAACCTAGGTCAAAAAACTACCAAAATAGGGGTGAAACGAACAACCGAAACTTCCAGGCAAAAGTACCTGGTTTCGATTGAGGTCGCCGAAATTTCAGCCAGATGTTGCGGACTTAAGGTCAACCAGATAGGGTTGCCGTGAAGAAGTCCTTCTTTAGTGTAAGACTATTTGGTGTGTTTCATCTATCAGGAATTTAGGAGTAGGTTTTCTTTTTTATATTTTTATTTATTTTTTACCCCTTGATTTCTATATGATCCCATGCTTCTCTCTGCAAGCTATTGTAATGTACACAACCAATCATATTTGGTTTCATGGAATAAATTTGATGGTTCAAAAAAACCCAAAAAAATGAAGAAATTTAAGTACAAAATGTCAAAATATCAACTGCTTTGCCCATAAGACGTGAATATGGTGCACAAGGCGTCTCCTAGGCAATAAAATGTGAGTTATTTAGCATGTACAAGAAGTGGGCAATTGTCTTGGAGCCCAGAAAATGCCTTGACGACACATTGAAAACTGAGGTTCCTTGTTGTGCACAACACACTAAACATCCAGCCCTTTCTCATGTCTTCAATGGTTGAACCTGAGCTGTCCTAGGAACTCAAAGTTGGCGACTTTGTACCTGAGGATGTAACACTGGATGACCACAAGATTACAATTCAAGGCATAGAAGTACGGCAGAACCAAGGTGCCCTAGGTAGTGTACCTCCAATGTTAGCACTGTTGATGTAATAGTGGAATCTTCCCTTCTAAGGTAAGCTGCTATGATAAATGGGGAGATTAATGCTGACACACTCTGAAGTTGCTGGATAGGAGAGAGGGAAAAGGAGAAAATGGCTGGGGATATGACCAAGGCCTTTAACCTTTTGCCATTCGGTTCCTCACTAATGTAGGTTTTCAGTTAAAAGTCTACTGTTTTTCACAGTTTATTGCGTAACACCAATATCTTATTAATGTAAGGTCCCACGACCTCCCTAGAAGGGATCCCAAGAGCTACAAGATTGCCTTGGGTTGTGCCCAGCACCCTGCGGCGCTGCAGATCGATCCAAATAAGGGCAATTTGATCATTTTATGGCTGCCCTAAATGAGTCCTTTTGGGTCTAGTTTGAGGTTGGAGATCTCGCTTTTGAGGACAATCTTGCCCTTCAAAGAAACCGAGATCTCGGCTCTAGATATTGTAAGTCTCAAGGGCTCAACTTGAGTGAACTCAAAGGCCCATCTCCGGAGGTTTTAAGGGTCCGGTTGGCTGAAACTTGGTATTTAGCCTATTTTAGGCCTTCTTAATACAATGTTGACCTTATATTTGTGAAAAAACAACCCTATGTATGAGTTCCAACTCAACCCTAAGATTGAAATTGAAATGCTACAGGAATGAACATACAATGTTATAAGACACTAAATATGAAACCATTAATTGATATAAAGGAAAACCCAACCGATAAGGTACATTAAATAACTTAAATTATTCAAAATTCCATCCACATTCAAACACCTACTCTCATTGTATTTGGAAAAAAATCAAAGTTGGGGGGAAGTTTCACCTTGCTCAAAGAATACCTTCAAATGGCCTTGATTGATGTTGTTTTGTTGATTTAGATGTGCTAAAAGAGTCCTTAGGGGTGTTGCAGCTGAAGATCCAGAGAGATTCAAGCAAAAAATCCTGCCAAAATCACTCTTCAAGTGTGCTGTCAAGATATGAGGTCTGAGGAACGAGAGAGAGTTAAGTCGATACTGGGATCTTGTCTTGACTCAAGCAAGAGGAAGTAAACAAGCCTTGGTTTCGACCAACATCTCTGGTCAAACTGAGATCTAAACTTGACTGAGATCTCTGTCAAGTTGGGGTAAAAACGATGTCTCGATCTTGGTCTTGTCTTGGTGTGCTAGAAAAGTGAGATCTGGCGAGATCTCCTAGTATGGTCTAGTTAGAATTATAGTTTTTATTAGGAGATAGTCCTACTTTTATTTTGTTATTTTAGTCATAAGTTAAGTAACAGTCCTAGTCTAGTTAAGAGCTGTATTTAAAACAGAAATCCTTTTAGTCTTATTTAATTAGGAGTTCTCTTTAGAACAAAATTCCTTGTTTGAGTCCTATCAGGAGTTGTCTGATGGCTGTTATAAATACATAGCCTACGCTTGTAATAAATCAGTTTTGGATGAATTCAAAGATTGCAAAGGGAGATACTATAGAGAGGAGGTTTGATGGTGGTTCTAACCTTGGAAAATCTGTGTGGCAGCACTGGTGGATTGTTTTCTTCAGTTCGAATTCCATCCCTAGCCTACTACAGTTGATAAGAACTCAGCCCTACCCTTTCCCACCTTCCAACTCCATCATTCCCTCCCTTTCTCCCTCTCTCCCTGCCTGCGGCTCTACCCTTTCTTCCTTTCCCAACCCAAATATCTGGATTTCTCAATCCACTCCACGAAATCCCTCTAATGTAACCAGGCCCAGCCCTCCAAGCAAAAGTTGGCTCAGGAACCAAGGCCAATTGGTGCACCCAAGGGCTGGCGGCTGGCCAAACCTTCCCAAGGGTATTTTGGTCATTTGGACAAATTTCGGTTGTCTTAGGTATGTATACCGTTGAGTCTAGTGTGTTGTCTGGACCCTAGATCTATATTTTCTTTTAATTTTGTGATTACTATTTTGCAATATATTTGGGAGTCCTTGTTTAGGTGAGATTCCAAGTTAGGTTGGGATCCCACAATTTGAGTTCACTAATCCCTTTATTTTTAGGACTCTGTTATCTACTCTTAGAATTTGGATTAGAGTTCTCTAGAGTTAGTTATAGATTTATTTATTTTATATGTCAAAGTGGTTGACTAGTAGTTGAGTTGGTTGGATTGGTCAATTAGAGTTCTAGTTGGTTTTCCAGCTTAGAGTCCTTTTCTATTTCTTATTAGAGGCTGTGCTCTCCAGCTCAACAGCTATGAAATTTTCAAGTTGAATTGAATACAAATCTGAGTTTGGAGGAAATCCAGGTCCTAGTCTTCTTGGGAGGGTCACGGCAGAATTATTAGATCGTCTTCTTCAATTTCCAGCATTTGTTCTTGAAGCTTCAACAGCAATTCAACAACCACAGCAGCTCTTAGCCATCTCCAAGTAAGTGAACATCATCCCTGAATCCAACCATAGCCTTCCATCATCTTCCCCCATCCATTGCACCCTTCTTTTTATTTTCTTGAATTTTTGGACTTTTCTGACCCAAATTTCAAAGTCAGATCTAAACCAATCTAATCGTTTGATTCATCTCAAACTTTAGGAGCCTCATCCCCCCCCAACCCTAGTGACCTTACATCCCAATTCAACACCATTTTGACCGTTCAATTTCAAGATGTAATTAACTTCTTGAATTTTTTTACTTCCTAAGACCCTAAAAGCAAGAACCTCAACATCTTTCAATTTAGCCATCCAAACCCCCCCCCCCCCCCCACACACACCAAACTTTGGGAATTGTCTTCTATATTAATACCTTACGTTCCTTCCAAGTTCGGCCCATTCTGACACTTATAACCTAAAGCTTCCTTCTCAAGAAATTTATCCCAAAATCCCTTAACTAGTACTATGGGTTATATTATTTGATCTAAAATTTATCCCCTTTTCTCACAAGCCCATCCCGTCTTGGGTTGTAATAAAACCCTAATTTCTTCGAATAGAATCCCATGAGATTGTTGGTTCTCAGAGAGAGGATTTTGGAGCGAGCGAACCCAATTTTAAGGTTTGATATCAAAATCCCTATGCCCTAGAATTTGGGTTACATCACCCACCCCTTTTGGAATCCTCACCCATCCCCTTCCTTACCATTTGATCCCTAGCCCCGTTGCCCCTTTAGAAACCCTAAAAACCTGAAATCCCTCCTTTTCCTCAAAACTCTAATTTTTATAACTCCCAATCCCCACCATAGAAATGCCTCCCCTTTTAGGATCATCATCCCCTAACTTGCCGTTGAACTTGATCCCACATAGTGGCCCTAAGTTCCTAACTACCCCTAGAACCGTCAAAAAATTGTAACCCTAATTCCCCAAACCCTAGACCTCTGAAGTTGAATATGAAACCAAAACAACTAGGTTTAGATTTAGGTTTTCAATATTCCTAAGCTCATGAGCCCTAACAAACCCTATCTACTCTTTCTACAAAACCCTAGAAACCCTTGCCAGAGTGTTCTAGAAATGCTACTGACCAGCTGATTTTCCTTTATTGGATCCTGGTTAAGTGGTCCTCATCTTTTAGGGTTACATCACCTTTTTTTCTTCAAAATTGTAGGTATAGGCACACTGGCTCTTACAATCTAGGTGCTTGTATCACTTGCAACAGAAAACTAAAGTAAATAAAAGAAACACCATAAATATAGGGGAGGGGACTTCTGCAATGAGAAACTAGTAAATTAGTCCCTATTTTCATGTAAGGCTTAAGTCCCTCCTAATTGAGCTTATAGGTTAGGCCCATGAGGATTGAAAACTCGAAGCTGCTCAGCCCATGACCCATATAAAGCCATTGGGAACTCAAATTTGGACATACCGATTTAAGCTTTGGGCTGTCCCAGAAAACTGAACCAAACCCAAATCTGGAAATTATTCTTTTCTTTCATGTGCATCATGCAGTCTCCCTCTCAGTGATCAACTGCTTATAATGGAGATTAGATGCCAAGCCAAGGCCTAGTAAACTTTGGGCTGTTCTTTTATCAAAGTGTTAAGACACACTATAAGCCCTATGTAGGACAAAAAAATTGACTACTCATGGTCCTGAAATATGCCATAAATACCTGCTGAACCAGGATGGGAGTATCCTCATCCATTTTTTGTTTGATAACTGTCAGGGAAGGAATACTTGTGTACCTGCCCGGCAAAAACTGGATCTGATCTACTTAGGCCTCACATCCTCATTTACCATGACAAATGAAATGTGACAACAATATTCAAAATTCAATTCAATATGAATCTCTCACCCAAGTTTCACACTTGTTATGGATCTACCTTGGTTTCATTTTTGTATGCCCCCCAATATTCCAAATCATCTGAGTATACAACCACAGAGAACAAACTCAGCACTATCCCAATATAATGGAGTCAGCGATACAAACAAACCAAAATAGAGAAACTGGAGAGGTCAAAAAGGGAGCACATGTCCTTTTGGGGCACTGAAAATGGGAAAAGAAATATGGAAAAGAAAAGGAGAACAGATGCACAGTGCCGGTAATTTGGGAGAATATCTGCTAAATGGTGTTCAGCATAGATTCTTGTCCTCCAACGGCTCTACCAAGATCATAATTGGTAGGAGGCCTACACCATGCATGCGTTCCTTAAAGGCTAAAGCTTCTTCCTTTGTAATTTCTGCCTGCCATGGCTCTTTCAGCTCCTTAAATTGGGATTATGTCAATCCTCCTTGTTGGGTTGTCCCTAGGCCTCCACTGGGCATGACCTAACCACTTCAATTGACTCTCTTGGAACTTTTTATTGTTTGGGGCAATGTCCCAGTCAACTCTAATACGCTCATTCTTTCCGTTATCCTTTCTATTTTTCTGCATTTCCATCTTAACATTCTATTTATGCTACACAGAGCTAATCAACATGATGCTTTGTAACTGCACAACATTTAGCCTATACATCGGTTGTACAACACTACAACAGTCATGTGATTATATCTTCATCAAAGTATATCTCAATAAAATCCTCCCTTCTAGGAGGTTGTCTGTGCACTATTTCAGCATATTGGGTTCCTCCTAGTGTCTTCAACTCAAATTTGATGGCAACTCTGTTGGAAACTGGGTCCAGGTGATATTGGTGGGGTGTTAAATGATATATGAGGGAACATAATTAACATATTTCTTTTTGGTGGTCACAGTCTGGCTTATGGTTGAAACAGATGTATTTATTGATGGAATTGTCTAAATGAGCCCCCTGTAGCTGTCTCTAGAACTTGATACTTCATTTAATTTCTGTCTGTCTTATTCCCAAAATTCCTTTCAAAGTAATTTGAAAGCAACGCATCAATATCAATTTCAAATGCTGTCATTGCCCTGCGCATTTGTTGAGTATACTTGTGATATCACATTATTTGTCTTCATTAGTATGCTATACTACAAGGGCAAGAAAGTAAGTTTACAAATCATTTGACGCCTTGTCAGGTTCCAATTGCAAAAATTTCCTGTATGGTATAGTTTCGAAGTTGCAATTGAGAACGCCAGGATTGTTAGGGTAATGTATCTACAATGATCAGAATGGATGTTTAACCCTTGCTGTTGGACCCTAAAGTATCATGTATGTGTAGTTGATCAGAATTCCCAGTGATCTGGACTGATAGGATATCAATTTGGAGCCAATAAACCAGGATCTTATCTTGAACAAGCAGCTTGATAGGGTCAGATGTGGAGTACAGATAAAAAGTAGGGTTAGGGTTTGAGCTGTTGGTTATGCTAGGCAGCTATTCGGTAAATATTTGATGAAGTTTTGATGGTTAAAACTTGTTGAAATGAAGGGTGTCAATTCGATATGGTAGCAGTATTCAGTATTGTACCGAATACATTTGCCTCAGACCGATATTGTACAAATACTAAACCATACAGGTATATCATACTATCACCGTGATCCATTTATTCAGGTACAAAATGTTACTGCTATTTGGTATGGGATGGTTCATTTGTAGCATTTTTAGCAATACTGTCACTGTACCATATACCGAATTGTGTATATATGTTGCACTGATATAGTAACACATTTATTCGGTACAGCATGGTATGCTATAAGTGGTACTGTTTCAGTTTTTGTGAATGGTACATATGGTATAACTTGACACCCTTAGCGGAGATTAAGTGAACAATTTGGGGTTAGGATCTGGGTTTCTTGAAAAGGGATCAATGGAGATTTCAGGGTTTGGTTTGAGTGTTAGAAGGGTTATAATGAAGGTTTTGACCTGGTATGGGACAGAAGTAATGATGGAATTGTTTTGGGTGATGTTCTTGGGGCTTTTTGTTGATGCTAGGATGAGGATATGAGACAAGGCCAAGGATTGTGACCGACTTTTCCTAGTAGGGAAAGTGAGATTGGATTAAAGTTGGGGGTGTAGTTTTGGTGATTGGTTGGTGCATGGGAGATTTGGATCTTGGAGATGCTTTCTAGAGATTATTGCAGAGTTTGTGTTCAGAAGGTGGCAACGTTTGATGGATCTGTGAAGGTTTTGGTAAGAGATGTTTGAGATGATCTAGATCAGGTGTTTGAGGTTTCAAAGATGATTGTTTTGGTTTGGATGGATTAAAGAGATGCTTGGGTGTTGATTTGGGGACGGGTTTAACTTGTAGGATTGCCTGGGTAGCAGTTCTTGAACAAGAATGATTCTTGAACTTGAATTTTGAATGTTGAAAGAGAGCTATCAGAACTTAAAAGCCTTATTTGAAACCTCCTGGGATTCACATTGTCAAGGAGTCTGATGCAGTAGTGATGTAGCCTTAGATTAAGAGGAGGATCTCTGATGCAGTAGCCCTAGATTAAGAGGAGGATCTCTGATGCAGTAGGGATGTAGCCCTAGATTAAGAGGAGGATCCCATTCAAAAGGTTATGGTTTTCAGGATTTTGGGGTAGTTTATTGGGTACACAAAAACATGGACTATAGTGGTTGAATGGGGATGAGACTTTAAAGAGAATTTAGGTGATGATGATATATGGCCTTAAAGTTCGGGCAGTTGTGATGGTTAGATTGCACTAGATTGCTCTGGATCTGAGTTTCAAATTTTGATTCTTTTTGGGGCGTACGAAAAAAGAAAGAAAAAAAAGGAATTTGGGGGGTATTTTTATGGATACTTGATCTGTGTAGGCTGTGGGATGGATTTCCATTGGATTCTAAAGGTTAGTTCAGGCTGGAGAATGGAGATGGGTTTTAAGGAAAATGAAAATAGAAAAAAATTAGAAGAAGAATCTCGGGGATGGAGTGATTCAACTTACTGCTGAGTTGAAAAACAGCAGGTGGAATGCTTGAAGTCTTGTAGAAAATTCCAGTAATAAGATGGAGAAGAAATTGCATAAGAGCAGATGCTTTGTTATTGACTTATTGTATGTCATCGTTAGCTACAAACGAAATTCAAAATTCAATTCATCAGGCGATGGCTTAACCGAGTAACCACATCTATACTTATAAGCCTCGTTGGTGGCATAGTTTGAGACTCAAAATTAGAAACCAACTCCAAAATAGACTCCAATGCTAAAAAGAAAAGGCCTAATCCATCAATACTTATAGCCTCGTTGGTGGCATAGTTTGAGACTCAAACTAGAACTCAAAATTAGAAAACCAGCTCCAAAGTAGACTCCAATGCTAAAAAGAAAAGGCCTAATCCAATCCTTAACCTATTAGTTAATGTAAACTGAAATAATAAAGGATATAGACTTAAAATAGGAATTTTACGAATATAATGAAATAAATCCTGTTTTCCTACTCTCTGCCCATATTTTAGGTCGATCAAGTTGTGACCGATGACGAATTAAACTCATGGAATCAAGGCTAAATACATATGTGATTCTATCCTAGACTACTCCAAAGGAAAGAGACCCAATTTGGTGACGAATCTGCATCAAGTTGCCATAACCTGGCTAGGCCGTTATGATTAACTTTGGAAATCCAGACCAAGGATGGGTACTGAATAAGTTTTCTGGTCTAGGAAGGGCTGGGATTAGAATTAGAGTATTTTAATTGTATGTGGGATCACCTTGGTAGTTTCCCTTTTAAGCAGTAGCTTTAGTTGTTCTCTATTTTAGTTGGGCTTCTATTTATGGAAGGCTTGTAGCCTACTTATTCACTGTAACCATGGAGGGGTTCTTCTTTGTCCATCGGAGCTTATCCTGTAGTGTAGGCCCTTGATTGTGTCTGGGATACATTGGTCTCCCATGTTGTTGTCATACATTTGCCCCATCTAGAGGTTGAGGACCAAAACTGCTTTAGTTCAAGACTGTTAATGTTAATGTTCAATAGAGACCAAAATTCTTGTTGTGGTACTTCTGTACTTGTCTATATAGCATATAGTGCTGAGCAAGTCATATTTTATATTCTTTGTTGTTCAATGATGTTACTGCAATTCTGTTTCCAGGTGGTCAAAGTGGAACAGCAAATTCCACTGGCAGCTCCCAGATGCAAGCTTGGGTGCAAGGTGCTATTGCTAAAATTAGTAGCACTGCTGATGGAGTTTCCTATTCAACACCAAATCCTATTACTGGTCCATCTCCATTTACACCAATTAGTATTAATACTGGAACTTTTCCAGGTACACCTGCTGTCAGGCTAATTGGGGACTGCCATTTCCTGCATAGATTATGCCAACTGTTGCTTTTCTGTTTTTTCTTCCGGCGACGACAGCTTCGCTATGGTGGTGGTGCACAAAGAAACCCCGACTCTAACCCACAGAAACTTCAGCCTACTGTTCCTGGTAAAGCAGAGGAAATGAACACTGTTGCAACTAGACCAGTGTCAAGTGGACAAATTGCTTCTGGAGTAAAAGGAGCAGAAGAAGGTCAAGCAAGCCGGACACAAAGAATAGGTTCTGGAAATGCTGGTCAGGGATACACATTTGAGGAGGTAAACAATTGACATTTCCACTTATCAATTTACTAATGAAAAAGAAAGAAGCAGACTGATTTCTAGTTTGGTTATTTGAACTTTGTGCAATTTTGGTTTTCACTTTCTGAAATGTCTACATAAACTGTATTTAGACAGCCATTGACGCCTAGACAAATGGGATCATTATGGTTAGTTTTTTTATTGAAGAGTGAACAGTGGAGATGACAGCTCAGTGTCTGTGTTACCATCTTGCAGGTAAAAGTCCTATTCCTCATATTGATGGATCTCTGTCGGCGAACAGCTGGCTTGGGGCACCCACTGCCAGTTTCTCAGGTTGGTGGTAGCAATATCCAGATCCGTTTACATTACATTGATGGGAACTACACCGTCTTACCAGAAGTTGTAGAAGCATCCCTTGGCCCACATATGCAGGTATTTTCACTTGGCTGGTTCTGAAGTTTGGCACTCTAGAGATGAATATGTCATCTATGGTCTTAACCTGGGTTTGGTTTGTTTCTTTGGGAAAAGCTCCACTGGGGATAAGTACCTCAGACCTTTTGGATGCTAATAAGACAAGGATGCATATATCTTCGCTGTATCATGCAGGTGGCTGACATCCCTGGGGGTTGGGGGGGGGGGGATAAAGGGGCTGTTGTATTTGCTGAAAATAATCTTCTTTTTGGGTTTTTTTTTTTTTTGGGGGGGGGGGGGTAGGTGTTGTGGTGGGTGTTTGTCACTATCATAGCAGTATCATGGTGTTCAACGTACCCTTGCAGGTGTGTCACACAGGTGGGAAGACAATTTTCCCTGTAGTCCAGTTTTGACTCAGTGGCCTAATGTTACATTTAACATGATGAGTAAAATTATTTAAAATTATTTTCTTGAGGCATCTATTTAGTTTTCATGGAGTTCTCATCATGCAGAATATGCCTCGTCCTCGGGGTGCGGATGCTGCTGGTTTGTTACTTCGTGAATTAGAACTGCACCCTCCAGCTGAAGAGTGGCATAGACGTAATATGTTTGGTGGCCCCTGGTCTGATCCTGAGGATCTGGGTGCTGTGGATGATACTTGCAAGCTGAGCAATTCTTCTGATCTGTTCGAGTTTAGCACATCAGAAGATTGTGATAGTTATTATGGATCCCATGGTTTGTGGCCTAGGAAGCGCAGACTATCAGAAAGAGATGCAGCTTTTGGCTTAAAGACTTCTGTTGGTCTGGGAAGATATCTTGGAATTATGGGGTCACGAAGAGATGTTGTCACGGCTGTTTGGAAAGCTGGTCTTGAAGGTGTTTGGTACAAGGTTTGATCCAAGCTCTATTTTTCTTGTTTTCAAGTTTAAAATTCGATACCCACAGTAACAATATGTTAACAGTATAGTTGATGAGATATATGTGGTTAAGTGTACCTGTGACTTTGACTTATTTTCGGAATGTAGGTACAAATTAGATCTCATGTGCTCAAGGTTCTCTACCTATTTCTGCTCAAGTACTTCCTATTTGTGCCTTCAAATCCCTTGCTTGTGGAGGAACAATACAGTATAAATATCAATCAGTGTCCATATATCTCCCCTTTCAAGTCATCTTTAGTTCTTTCTTCCTATTGGGGATGAAGGTCCTTCAAATTAGTTCCTTTGATGTAGACTGTATATCTTTCAATTTCTTAGAGGTTTAAAACACAAACTTCACTTATTAAAAATTTTCCAAAGTAAAAGTAGATTAATGGGATGTAGTCATGTAACAAAGAAAGTTAGATTAATGGGAAAATCTTATGTCGTGCTGTGGAGGTGTGAAAGTGTTGAAAAAATTACATGTTGGATCTTGAGAGTTTTCAAGCCAGGAGCTCTCTAATTTTTAGGGGCTACAAATGAATTCAGTATTCCAAATTCTTTTGCATATAATGAGCTTTGATGAGCACTTTTGAAAAGAAAGTTGTATATTGGAGGCTCATTGTATGTTGATTATTCCTTCAGATCATGTAAATGTGCTTTAGTTTCTGATTCCAGTAGTCTCTTACACCAGGTAATAATTGCTTATACATGACACATTGTAACTGCATATCGAGGAAGAAGCTTGGATGCTGAGTGGACTTTAGAATTTGGGTATGCCTTCTTGTTGGGAGGCATGAGTTTCTGATTCAATCGTACAGATGGCCTGAGTTTGACACTGTACAACAGGCTACGCTAGGGAATTCCCTGAGAACAAGTTCTAAAATTCTCATGCAGATAAATGATCCTATCATTATACCTAGTAGATGGACTTTGATGTGGACCATTATCCAGCAGGGTCTGTCCTATTTGGTTCAAACTGTTGAAAGAAACGATTGTGGTGAATGGCTTATGGATCAATGATCTCAAGCCCTCTATTTATAATTAAGTGGAAAGTACACTATTACAAGGAATAGAATTTTACATGAATACAAACTCTAATTTTACTCCTATACAAACTCTAATTGAACTCCTAATAGAATCCAACACTTCCCCTCAAGTTGAGGCATATATATTAGTCATGCTCAACTTGCCTACAATAGGAAGGAAATCTCTTTCTTTCAAACCCTTAGTGAAAACATTTGCTACTTGGTCTCCAGATCTTACAAAAGGCATGCAGATAAGCCCTTGTTCCAACTTTCCTTTGACAAAAAACCTGTCAATTTCAATGTGCTTAGTTCGATCATGTTTCACCGGATTATTAGCAATACTAATAGTAGCCTTGTTGTCACAATATAACATCATAGGGTTTGGAACTTGGACTCCAATATCTTGCAGCAAGCCTTTCAACCATAGTAACTCACAAACTCCAAGAACCATAGCTCTATATTCAGCTTCGGTACTAGATAAAGCTACCACATTCTGTTTCTTATTTCTCCAAGTAACTAGATTACCTCCAACAAAGGTACAGTAACCTGAAATTGACTTCCTGTCTGGAGATCCAACCCAGTCTGCATCAGTGTATGCTTATACTTTTAGATTATCAGTGGGTGACAAAAGCATGGAAGAAAATTCGATCGAAATGGTCGAAATTTCGACCGAAATGCCTGCAAAAATCCAAATCGAAACGAAATGTAGTAGTAGGCACGAAATGTATCCATATCGTTTCGTATCGACCGAAATTTCGAGCATTTCGACCAAAATTTCGACATATCAGCATTCCAACTTGTTTTTCCTTAGCTTTTGTTGATTTCTATCCCATTTTCACCTAATTTTCACTACTCCTTTGCCTTCAAACACCACTTTTGCTGATTTTTTGCCTCCAAACACCTCCTAAGTCACAACAGCTACAAAGGAAACTCCAGCAACAATAGAATATGAAGCATGAGCCACACCCAACAGTTCCAAACTTCCCCTTTTTTTATTTTTGTTTTGTTCATGCCTTAAATGATCTTGTATTGCCTTGAAATTAATATATGTTTAGCCTAGGACTATGATCTATAATTGTGTTTTGTTAAACTTATCTTTTTATTATTTGCTACCATTTTTTCATTTTTTTATTTTAATAATTATTTTCTAAAATTATGTATTTTTATTTTATGTATATATGATATATAGGCTTTAGCTTAATATATTTGAGACACCATCACTTGATCTAGTCGGTCATTTTATTTTGTTGACTTGTTGTATATGTAACCATTCTACCAAACAATTCATGTATGTTGTTGATTCTATGCATGTATGCAATACAGTTTGCACTTGTCGAAACCAATCATTTGTTAGTATACTTGAATGATAAATTTTCAATAGTTTTGTTTTGTACAAAATACTATTTCCATTGTGTTTATTATGCCTGAAATAGGTAGTATTCAAGAATCCAAATCATTTTGAGTCCATATGAGGCCCGAAATTGAAGTTCCAATTTTCAGAAAAAGTGTCCAGTTTCGATCGAAATTTCGACCGAAACTTCGAAATTTTGGCCTTTTGCAAGGTCGAAATTCCTGTTTCGGTCGAATTTTCTTCCTTGGACAAAAGTATTCATTTTCCAGGAGTTCCCTTCAAATACTGTAGTATTCTGATAACAGCCTTCATATGAGCTAAATATGGATCATGCATGAATTGGCTCACTATACTTACAGCATAAGCAATGTCTGGCCTGGTGTGGGACAAGTAAATAAGCTTCCCTACCTGCCTTTGGTATCTTCCTTTGTCCACTGGTTCTCCCTCTTTTTCTTTAAGTTTAGCTCCAGCTTCAATAGGGGTATCAACTGCTTTACAACCCAACATTCCCACTTCTGATAATAGATCTAGGACATACTTTCTTTGGGATAGGAATATACCTTTCTTTGATTGAGCCACCTCAATCCCTAAGAAATACTGTAACTTCCCTAGATTTTTAATTTCAAACTCTCTGCTAAGAAAGTCCTTCAACTTTTGAATTTCTTCATCATCATTCCCTGTGATGACAATATCGTCTACATAGACAATGAGAAGTGTGATGTTAGTACTTGACTTCTTGACAAATAGTGTATGATCAGCATTACTTTGTTTGTATCCAATAGAAGTCATTGCCTTCAGGAGGTGTCCAAATCAGCATCTAGGAGACTGTTTTAACCCATAAACTGACCTCTTCAATCGACAAACTTTCCCTGTAGTATTGTCATCGGAGAAACTATGTGGGATTTCCATAAAGAGCAAGTTAGTAGAGAAAGAGGGAACATGTAAAACTTTAGACAAAGAAAGTGATGGAGAAAGAAAAGAAAAATATGGTTCGACCAAAGGAGGTCTGGTTTGGTTTAGTCCAGGTGATAGGTTTAATGGGATTGCATAAGCATCGTCCCAAATCGAGAATGGAAGAAAAACCAGAGGCGGGCAGCGGCGATGAACTTAATGGGATTTCAGGATTGTTGAAGCATCGTCCCAAATCGAGAATGGAAGAAAACCAGAGCAAATCGATTTCAGAAAGTTTACCTGGGTGATGGCGGTGGTTCGATGGAAGAAGCAAATTGATGTCGATGGTGATGGCGGAGGGGATGGCGGTGGTTCGATGGAAGAATCAAATCTGAGCCTCGCTGGAAGAAGCAAGCAGAGTCTTCGGTATAATTACAACGGTGATGGTTCTTCTTCTCTTCTTCCTTTTTTTTTCTTCTTTTTTCTGGTCTTTGAGGTTTGCAACAGAAAAGAACGATGGTGACCCAATTGTGATGGTTTGCGATGGGTTTGAAAGAGAGAAAAAAAAGAAAGAAGAGAAGAAGAAAAAAAAAAATCATAATCGAATTTAGGCTTTGATACCATGTTGAAAGAAACGATTGTGGTGAATGGCTTATGGATCAATGATCTCAAGCCCTCTATTTATACTTAAGTGGAAAGTACACTATTACAAGGAATAGAATTTTACATGAATACAAACTCTAATTTAACTCCTATACAAACTCTAATTGAACTCCTAATAGAATCCAACACAAACCCTTGCCATGGCTTGAGATGGTAACTCTTGAAGCAAGGTTGTGGGTATTTGACCCATGATGAGATGTCAATGAGATGTCATGGCTTGCTAGCACAATCTTGGGAGACTTCTAGGTCCTCTACTGGATTGTTGTTGTAGGATACCTTTTACTATGACAATCCAATTACCTGCATTTTGTTTTTGGTCTAATTAGAGAGCCGCTAAAAGTAATTGAGATCTTCATTGAATAATGAAACCATGTGCCCGGTGATGTATTATGTTGGATGACTTTATTAGGGCATTGTTTTTGTTGCCTATGCATTATCTTCTTGTTTTATTTTCGTGTATTCACAAATATTTATAAATGATTCTGTGATGCAGTGCATAAGATGTCTGCGGCAAACTTCAGCGTTTGCTTCACCTGGCAACAGCAATCCTCCTAACCAGAACGATCGAGAGGCATGGTGGATAAGCCGCTGGTCTCATGGTTGCCCGATGTGCGGTGGAACATGGATTCGAGTTGTATAAACGACTATATCCACTGTTTCAACTATTAGGTGAATATCTAAAACTATTTCCACTTTGCATCTAAGCAAAAGGTCTTAGTCAGACCATGTTATAACCAAAGATGAGCTTGCTTTTGCTCATGTAGAGGACATAAGGTGTTAATCTTCCCTCATGGAAATTGATCAGGGTTTGATGATAGGGAAACATTCCATGCGGGGGCCATCCATGGGTTTGCCTAACCAGATTCTATTTTGATCCATCTTGTCATTTTTACCCTAATAATAACTGAGTTGGCTGTCATGGATATTTTAGTGCCAAAATGGATTGGTTTGTTAATATTATTTTCCAATCATTTTCTAGTTCTCTTTCTAACAAATAATGGAGAGACCCATATTACCAAATTGCATGTGTAGAGATTTTAGCCGATAATGCCTTTCATAACCTGTGGTGTACTGAATTCCTTTTTTGCTTTTTCATTGCTAGGCTGCTACATTCTGTTATCTGATTGGCAGATCAACTCTCCATTTGCTGTTTGCATGAGAATGTCCTGGGAATGGTTCATGCTGGTTACCTTCTTGCTGGTTGCTGATCCAAGTTACATAAAATCCTGGGTTTTTTCGTGCTGGAAAAATGAAAGTACACTACAGGGGTGGTTAGAAACCTGCTTGACCACAGGGTGGTTTAGGAACAGCTAGGATGCTCGGGGAGAGTTTCTTTGATAATCCTGGCAAGTGGCACCTAGTAAAATAAGCTGGAGGTGATGATGTTCTCAGAAACCATGAAGGCTAGACTATGGCAGTGTATTCCCAATTATGGTGATCTATATACAATGAGGGAGAACATTTAGACGTGTGGGGAGATCAATTACAAGAATTTGCTCGAACAGAAATGTTTCCCCAGGTTTTACATCGGCGAATCCTGCTTGCATTAGCCTGTGAGCCTCTTGGTAGTTGTTGCCTGTCTGATCCTTGCATCGTTTTCTTTTTCAACCTGTCCACTGTACATATTTGTCACTGCTCAAATCCATGTACTTTAGGGATTTTCATGTCTTCTTTGGTGGCTCCATGTACATAAGTTGATAAGGCGTCATTTAGGCATCCTAGGCGACAGTTAGTCTTGTGGCATTGGTTGGGTTAATTCTGATTTATCATTTATGTTTATTTCTTTGTTCTTCAATGAATATGCTAGCATAATGAGTTTGCTAGCGTAATATATTATACTGCAATGCGTATAACCATACTAATCTCTCACATCCACCCACCTTGGTTTGCCTTCTTTGCCTTAACAATTGTCCATCGAAGAAGTGTTGATGAAAGAAAAATAAGCTAGAAGGAACTCAGAAGAGTTAAAATCTGCAGGTCGTAGCTCGATCTTGGGTAACTTTCTCAATTTTTTTTCGGTTTTTGCTTTTGTTTCTTTCTTCTTCTTTTTTTTTTTTTTTTTTTTGTGGGGGGGGGGGGGGGGGTTGGTTCCTGGTAAACAGATGTTGCTAAAAAACCATATCATCTCATGAATCAAAGGTTTGATTTTCATCAGAGCATATGAATAAGGTACAATCCACTCCCCGAGAAGTCTGAAAACGTTGCCATATGACCAAGGTTTAAAGTATCGGTATCGAGTATCGTATCGGTCAGGTGATTTTAAGAGACATATCGTCCTGTATCGAGTATTGTGTTGCTCTGGCCAATGTATTTTAGTGTAATTTAATGGAGAGAAGTATCGAAATGTATCGTATCGATTGGGTCAAATATGGATACGTATCGGCTAGTATGGTAGGGTATCGTGGGATACTTTAAACCTTGCATATGACCATCTAAGTAAGGTTTAAAGTATCGGTATCGAGTATCGTATCGATAAGATGATTTTAAGAGATGTATCGCCTTGAATTGAATATTGTATAGTTCTGACTAATGTATTTTAGTGTAATTCAATGGAGAGACGTATCGAGATGTGTCGTATGGTATTGTGGGGTACTTTAAACCTTGCATTTAAGTGATTTCAATTGGATTGACATGCGGGAGGATGAGTCACAACAAACCTCTGAAGCACGAGTTTATTGGGAAACCCAACTAACTAAATGTGTTGTTTTAGGTAATTCCACGCCCAAAAGAGATGGAATTTCTTGAAAAGCATGCCAAATCTGATTCTGAAGGGTTTCCTGCAACATGGTTTCTACCGGACTAACATTGAAAGGGATCAAGCTTCCTACAAATTGTTTCTAGAATTTGGGAACAAATTTCTGACAGATAGAAATTGAATTTAAATATAACGAGGATAGAGGACGACAATCATTACTAAGACTCTATCTTCCGTTCAGAAGATCCATTTGCAAGAGTTCCTGCACCGAGCTTGTCTGTGTATTTATGGGATTTTAGCCCCATAAAATGTGTATATAACGGATAAACAAATCATGTCTTAATGTGAAACTGGATGCATATGGAGAAGCTGTCCAAGTCAAGGTTTAAAGTATCCCGCGATACCATACGATACTAGCCGATACATATCCATATTTGTCTCAACCGATACGATATATCTCGATATGTCTCTCTATTGAATTATACTAAAATACATTAGCCAAAGCAATATAAGACTCGATACAGGACGATACGTCTCTTAAAATCATCTGACTGATACGATACTCAATACTGATATTTTAAACCTTGGTCCAAGTCACCCAACCATCTAAATGAAATGTAAATTTTAAATGAGTAAATTGTAGCCTCACAGTTTTGATTATTGGAAAAACAAAAAAAAATTAGACCAAAGGCGAGCTTCATATTTTCTTAATTTAGAGAATAAATTTACAGAAGGATCACACTCTTAAGAAACACGCACTAAACTTCTCCCTCCCGAACTAGAGCAAGAAGCTCAGCAAGGAGAGACTCGACATCCAGATTTAGTTCGCCAACCGCCAGCATCAAGCCCGCAAGCTAATCTGCACACCGGTTGGTCTCTCTCACATTGTGAAAAACACGATACTGTTCAAAGCCCTCCAATTGCAGAATAATATCCTCCATCACCTCTACAACATACCAGGGAGCCATGGCCACGCCCAAGATTGCTTGAATAGCGTTGAGAGAGTCGCTTCTAATCTCCACCTGCTACATCCCATTTTTCCTTGCTTTGCAAAGACCACATCTGATGCCCTTAAGCTCACACGAGAGGATGTCATTTTCTGTGGTTCTCCCGGCAACAACAAACAACATTTGCTGGCTTCTCACCCTTCCAGTGGCACCGTAACCAGATCTTCCCTCCTCTACTGAACCATTGGTACTCACAAAGATCTAGCCCTCTGGAGGGCTCAGCCAATGGTGCAAAGATGCCACTTTGTCTTCCACCTTCACATGCTCATCTTCAAATCTATCTTTAACCAACCGCCTAATACATTACCAGAGAGGAGGAGAAGCATTTAATTGTGCTTGTGACCGAGTCTGCAGGAAAGTGAGTAGAAACATATAAAACCTCCTCCTCCTCGGAATTTTATCGGGTCCATTTTTGACAAGGAAATGGACCCTCCACTTCCCTCTAGATGAAGGACACCTGTCCGTCAATCACACTTCCAAAGGATGGAAGGCAACATCCCCCCTCTCTAAAGGTATAAGAGTGAAAATATAACATAACGCTACGAGGGACATTATTGACTCCAAAGATATCGCCGACTCTCCACTAGTACCCAGCTCCGCAAGAGCAACCCAGGCACAAGCAAGAAGCTCCACACGAGTCCACCTCCTCATAAGTTGCTCCCTCAAAATATTCTGCCGACGACGAATCCTCCATTTGAATGGAATCCTCATAATCTATAGCAAGATCTAAAAGAATATATACATAAAGGAGTGATTCAACAGAATTCAGTGATGTCAACTCAACTACATATCAAGCATCCATTCACAATTTCTCACATCAAACATATGCGATTCATAATGATAATAAGAATAATTAAATGAATATGCGATTATACTTCTAACTCTATCATGAAGTCTCTATGGTAGACACTCATTAAGTCATACAACAGCATCCTCTGGCCGGTCACTCACCCTCAACAAGAGACGTCTATTGGGTTCTCTGCGGTTATTAGGTCAAATCACATTAATCTGTGGCTACGGAATAAGTCATCACTGTCTCACATCATCATTTGGTATGAAAATTGGCACGCGTCAAGGACAACTCTAGGCCCAATGCATAGTCATAAGGTCTCATACTACATATGATCCGGATATCATTCATCAACGGAAAGCATCTATTAGTCTGATATCCTTATCCACTTAGCAATGGGACCCTCAACGGGAGGCATCTGTTGGACTCCATTACTCAACCCTATGGTAATCCACATATATATATAGGCGGACGCTCTTGTGGCTTCCCCACTGAAATCGCACATTGCGCTGAAAGTGACACGAGCCCAAACTCTATACATATACAACCCTACCATCTTATGATAACAGTGAGCCTGCTTGATGGTTACAGGACTCAGTCACTAACATCACTGGTTAACTGGCTTCAATACCCCTACTAGTACTCATGGGTTTACCTAGCCAACACATCTAGACACCTAGCATTCATGTATTTAGGTCTAAGTGTATAAATATATAGGGTCACTAGGGTAATGGGCGAACCCACAACCCTAGTTGGCATATAAGTATGAGAGGACAAAGTCCCAAAATCAAGACCACACATTCATACCATTCTCATATAACAATTCAGGAAATTTGAAAATAGAAACAGATATAATTTACATTACCCTATATTCACACAAAGTCCACAATTTATAATAGAACGCAAAAGATAAAATAATACAAGATATCAATCTATTGAAGATTTAAATAACTCATCATTCATACAAGATATGGTTAAGTATATTCCTCACATTTTCAAGTTAAAAAAGCTCTCCAAAGTCCCAAATAGTTCATCAAAGAGTGTGTAATTAGACCCAAAATAACCCTAGTTACATAAGAAAATGAGTAAGTAACAAGTGAGAATCAATTGGGGTTCGAAAGAGGGCCCAAATATGGCCGGTTGAACAGCCAGTTGCATATGTTTACATGGCCAGTTGAACGGCCAATCAACCTCCCACCAAACTGGTTATGAGCAAAAATTCATATTTCGGCTCCGATTCGAAATCAAATCAAAGTGAGACTTTGGGGTCTTCAAATTAACAATACTAGGGTCCCCAAAGTGCCATATCCAATCATTCCAACTAGGCCTCAAACGAAAAGCCCCAAATTTGGTTCTTTGTGTCTGCTTGTGAGCGTCTCAAAGAGGTTCAAATCGGTTTTAAATGCAATGATTCACATAACCAACTCTCAAAAACATTTGGAGACACAAAGAGAAACAAGGGGGAGCATTCGATACAACCCAATAACTCCAACAACTAGAACCAAGCATTCATTGATAATAAATACCATTAAAACTAGGTTAGAGAAGAGGGTTTTTCAAGAACACTCACCTTTCTAAGCGTTATTGCAATGATTCGAGATTCGATGAGTCACCACACGTGAAGGAATCACCAAACTTTCTTGGGTTTCTCCTCTCCTAGGTCCACAACACCTCTCTAACATAAAGAATGCATTTTATGAGGAGTGGAAACATAAAATAGGGTTTCCAATTTTACTCCATATTGGACATGTCACATCGACCCAGCCGGTACCCTATCTGGCACACCCGAGTGTGTGATCCACAGCCCCGAAGATCAAGTATCGAGGAAATCATCCTCCCACATATACAATAACATGATCATGAACAGGAAATAATCAAAATTTTAATATTATAAACAAAAGATCCAAATCAGGAAATGAACAGTATAATCAGAGTGCGGAAAAATGATACCAGATGTAAACACATCAAAAAGAGGTAGAGTGAGGCAGAATCTCACTCCACAATTACAGCGGAATGTAGCACGTAAGTCTAAAAAGAATTACAACTGTTTCTAAAGGAAAGTAAAGAAAGAAAGTCAAACTAAACTACGAGTTTTCTATTCTATAGATAACGTCTTCAAAATAGTGGACTTCATCAATCCAACACAGACGTTCCCATTCTACGTTAGGTCTAATCGTAGTAAGCAACGTGATCGCTCGTGGGATCATCAGTGTGATCTTCATTGTTGCCAACACCTTGCGTGTAGTACGCTTCTTCAGCTTGCACTTCATCATACTGTCCTTCATAGTAATCAGTACCTGTAGAATAATCTAACAAAAAGGTTACACAAAAGGAGTGAGTTCGAATGAACTCAGCAAGGCAAGTTAAATCATAGCAACATAAATAACGTGCTACAGAACATAACAAGATGCAATGCAATATGAAACAGATAATGTATGTATGCATCTAAATTCTATATATGCTGGTCTCTATTGGAAAACATGCTTTAAGTCATAGCACCGTACTTCTTTGGGTAGGTCTCATCTCACAACGCCGGTTGGTAGTGGGTCCTTCATCCCTCGGGACAAACCATGGCTGGGGTTAGGTCACCGCTCTCTCACATCACCATTGGTCTAAGTACTAGCGCATGGCAAGGTTAAGCCTAGCCCAATGCAAGTCTTCTGCTTAGTTATATCAACTTAGTTCCAGATACTTCCATTCCTCCTCAACCATTTAAGATATCTTGGATCCTTTCCGGTATCCTTCACACTAGAGTCAACGTATCTTTCTTCGTGGTAAACAGCCACCATCTCGGACTACGAACTCATCAACCCTATAGGTCATCCACATATAGTAAACGGGAAGTTCTCATGTCCTCTCACAGGTTAGTTACCGGTCTTGAGCGCCCATGAGCCCAAGTTTATCCATATGCAACCCTACCCATAAATGGCCCCCCACAATGTGATTCCCGTCCTCTCACGGGTTGGTTACCAGTCTTAAGCGCCCGTGAATCCCCATTGCTACCACAGGTCATTCGATTTCAATACCCTTCCGAATCGGGTCTGATATAACAGGGACATCCTAGCCAAACACTGCTAGACAACCCTAGGTATGACAACCAATGATTCGGGAAAGCATCGATAGGCATCTTCGGAGAACATCCCATACTATTCCCTCCGATGTCCAAGGACAGAAGTGTCAAAAGGACACTTCCCAATCCCAAACCATACCTAATCAATCACATTCTCAGATCGGTCATGACATACACAATCAACACCTCATCATACAAAAGAGAATGTAAAAGCATAATCCAATCATTAAACATCATGCAGGAATAAGCATTTCATATAAGCTTGAATAATGAAAAAGAAAACATAAGTAAAGTGCTATTTGGGTTGTAACCTAACTTTGACTTGGCTACTTTCTGCTGTGGTTATGAAGGAGTGAATTCCCCTCTCACTTCCTTCTTTTGATTACACATTTGATATCATATTTATTTCCGTACTTTGATTATCTGTTCTTGTCATATCCATGATTTCTTTTATTATTTGCTTTTACCTTGATTATTATCGTTCATGATTATGTTATCGCGTATGTGGGAGGCATGGTCCCTCGATGCTTGATCCTTGGACTGTGGATCACATACCTTGGTATGCCAGGTAGGGTACCGGCTGGGTGGATGTGACAGGACTAGCATGTTCAAGTCATTACATAAAGACAGGATTGTATGTCCTTACCTGTAAATTAGTATAAATCCTCTAGATTGCAAACCAGAAACAATTATAAGACTTTTACTTGAAACAGAGGACACCTATAAACAGGGTTACAATAATATGTAAGTAGAATGAATCACATCAGACAAAATCCAAAAGTTGCATGCTCACTAGAAACTAGCCGGTCGCTTGGGCCGGTTGCTTAGGCTGAGCGACCGCTACTAGTGACCGCCCCAAAAACAATGAGTTTCAATCTGAAACTCTGGCTTCTGATCATCCGATTTCAATCCAATTTTTGGATGATCATAGTCCGAATTTCAAATCTATCACTCCCACAACCAAGGGTGATACTAAACCTAACAATTGACACCAAATTGGTTACTCAGAATCCTCCTCTTGATTAGATCAATCCTTTTCACGAAAGCAGGTTTCATTTTCGGACCTGATCTCATCAAGATCATTTAAAAGGTAGATACTGTAATAGAAGGATCATGAACAACCAAAGAGAAAAACAAATCTACTTTAATCATAGCCAAAGGCATAGTATGAGTGAATAGGGAATCACTTACCTCAACCAGATCAGCTAGAGAAAGACAAAAGAGCTTCCAAGACACTAACAGCACCTCAGATCTCCTTCCAGCACGTCTCCACAGCTGCCTAACCACCAAGAACAGCAATCCCGAATATAATATTCGTAAAATAGACGAGGGTTGCTATTTATAGAAGTTTGGGGGACAAAATAGGGCAAAACCCCGCAACCAGGACCAGGCAGTCGCTTGGTCTAATCAACCACCATTGGCAACCGCCCCCTAATATATTGCTATACAAGGGTACTTTGCTCAGGGGGTTGATGTCCAAGTACAACCTAACCCTAATGAACACATGGGGGAAGTCTTTCCTTCATTCCGGACATCTCCAAACATCACTTGCCTTCCAGAAATCCAACTACCAAGCAAGGTAGGCTCTTCATCAAGAGAATCCAAATCCATGGGTATAGGGTATGGATCATGGACTTCTATCCAGACACTCGACAAATTTACCTGACTAGACCTTCGGGTTCTTAGACCTGCAATACTGATCCTGGGTTAGAAATACGGGGGTTGTTACATGTAGGGTCTAACAATTAATAAAAGATTACGGTTTCCTAATTTGGTTAACTCTCATTAGGAAACCTCTCATGAGAGTTACCCAAAATCAACTCTCACAAAATAACCCAAGATAAATAAGGGAAACATAGCATTAGTATTTCAAAATCAAGAATGGCATTGGGAAGGGTCTATCAAATTAACAAAAACATTACCAAATTGGTCATTCTCTCATGGGGGTTACCCAAGGGTTTCCTCCCACAATCACCCTATTTTAGGTTTCCAATTGCCCAATGAACATTAGGGATCAATCCTCAATCATGAGGACACAAGGGAAGGTCATAGTAATGGTATGAGACCTTCCCCACAATCATAAAGATAGGTAGGAAAATCATGGAAAGAGTCATCAAGATCTCAGGTAAGATCATAGACATAAAATATCACCATAAGGTTTCAAGAAACATAGAGTGAATAGGGGATTCACTCTAGGGCTAAAAGAATCAAAGAAGAGGTCATTACAGTAGTGTAATACCATTCTCATAATCAGAAGATTAGAAGTATAGAAGAAAGAATAAGACAAAGAAGAAACGAATCGATTACTAACATTTTAGAAGAAGAACCAATGAAGAAACTCGAACGGATGCTTGGGGATCTTCCTTGGCTTTGGAGGAGAGGTTCTAGGGTTCTTCTCACGTTCTCCAGAGGCGTAGAACTGATTATGAGTGAAAAACATGGAGTTCCCCCCCTTTAAATAGCATAAAAAGTCCAAAAAATACAAGGATTTCACCAAACTACCCCTGTTGGTTGATTGGTTGTCGAAGAGGAGGTTCTAAGGTCCTTGCCATGTTCTCTAGAGGCTTAGAAACATAATGGGTTTGTTTACCACAAAATTCCAATAAATAAAGCTTTAGAAACCCTAAAAAAAATAGAGTTTTACCAAACTGCCCCTGCCTAGGCAGCTTGCCCAAAAATAGGGATTTCAAGCTCGAAACTTCAAAATTTTTGGATGGGCTTCTCACAACACATCTAATCACTTACCTAGCATGGAGGGATGTCTTCAAACCAGGTCCAACTAGGCTTTAGGCCCATCAACCAAGTTCTTCTTCACAAATGAGTAGTCCAACTCCAAATCAAGTAAGGTTTCAATAAGGAAGCACCATCATCAATATCCATGGGTTCTAGATCAAACACCATGTCTTCTACTGAGATGGCCCATAGAGACTTCTTCCTTCATTTTGGGTCTTTGGATCTACACTAAGGGAGAGGTCTGACTTGACTTCCTAGGTCCTTCCAAGGGTAACAACACTGTACTTAAGGTCCAACTTCAAGGACAAACATTAAACAAGCCCTTCTTCACCCAAAACAGATAGGGTGTCCTGGTTAGGTTTGGGCTGGATTTCACACTTGGGTATACTCACCTTGACATTTGAGTCTTCCTCCATCGATTTTCGGACGTGCCAAAATCTCCTCTTAAAGCCTTCATGGCTGACCTTCTCTCTCCTTTTTAATCCTAAGAGAGTGGTCGAGTCATCTATAGGGTCATCCACCACCATGGTGTTTATTTTCGAACCTCTGGGCTCGACTCTAATGGTCCATAGTTGTCGCCTACTCAAGTTTCTGGTTCATGGTCTTGAAACCATGGGTTAAAGGGTCATAAATCCGGGGGATTTTACAAATCTGAATGTCTCTTCAGCAATCTTTGCTTTATAAACTCAGTCCACCAAGTCTTCTTTCCAGAGGTGAGAACCGAAAAATTGTGCATCAAAGCATCACTATTTCGGTCGTTGATATTGTTTAGCCCTAGGCCACCCTCTTCTTTTGGCAAACAGACCACCTTCCATGCAACCTTGTAGGAACCATGCTCAATAGGCCCAAACCAAATAAATTTATCCATTAAGCCATCTAGACGCTACAAACTCTACTCGGTAGTCTAAAAACACTGATCTAATAGCCAACCACCGACTTCAAGAGAGTTAAGCGCCCTACATAAGACAAAGTCTTGGCCCTCCACGAATTAAGCTTAGAATCTGCTTTGGCAATGAGGCCGGCAAAGTTGGAAGTCACATGTCTTTTGGAGGTTAAGGAACGCCTAGGTAACACACATGGAAATTACCCATTGCAAACCCGAGACATTTTGAAAGTAATGTTGCACCTCAGTTGGAGTGTTCCCAAAAAAAGATGGTTGACTTACCCTGGTTAACCTCTAACCTTGATTGGTTAGTGAAATTGAGAAAAAGGGGGCGAAGAGTGTTTGCATTTTCTTTAGTAGCCTTCCCAAATACAAATAAATCGTTCGTAAGACAAACAGAGGTGATCTTGCCATCTTTACACCGCGAGTGATAATCAAATGACCTCGCCGCCACCGTAAGAGAGTCCATAAAAACCTGGAGCACCAAGTTAAAATGAACCGAAGACATAGGACAACCCCACCAAAGGCCTCGATTACCAAAAAATCTTGGAGAATGAACACCATCTATAGCCACCACAAAATAGAGCCTAATGACACATCGAACCACCCAATGAATGAAGGCAGGGTGAAAATTGAGCCTCGAAAGGAGCATGAACAAGAAGCTCCATTGGACGGAGTCATACGCCTTCCTTAGGTTAATTTTGGCAGCAAATTGTGCCTCCCCATTATTCAAATGATAGCCTCGCATCAATTCTTGACAAAGGAGAATGTTGTTAGTGATACGCCTCCCTTCAATAAAGGTAGTTTGGTTTAAGTCAACCACATTACTTACTACCTCCTTTAAAAAACAATTTGCCATAATTTTAGCAATAAATCTATAGAGCATAGAGCATACCAAAATAGGTTTAAAATTGTGGAAATTATTCTACACTTCCCCTTTTGGGACAAGCGATTCTCGCCATCTTCACTTGATCAAGAAACTAGGGATTTTGGAATAAAACCCAAATTGCATTGCAAAAGTCAACCCCCATCAAATCCCAACACCTCTCATAGAAAAGAGCGCTAAAACCGTCAGCACCAAGGGAGCTCTTATCTTTAGCCTTAAACGCCACAGATTTAATTTCCTCTATAGGAATCAATCTAATCAAAGAAAATTTCTCCACATCACTGATTGCTCTATTAATGGAAGATCCAAAACTGAGCACAAAATGTGAGGGGATCCCACAAAGTAATGCTAAAAATGGTGGGCAGCTTCCTTTCTAATTTCAACCCCATCAGAAATCCAATTACCATTGGAGTCTTGGATAAAGCCAACACAGTTGGCATTATGCTTACTTCTATTAGAATAATGGAAAATTTTTGAATTAGCATCAGCACTTGTCACCCATCAGACCTTGGCTTGCTGCCTAAGCTCTGATTCCCAAACTTGAAGTAGATGTCTCAACTCATCAGCTGCCACCCCTTCACTGAGACAAAGATGGTCATCCAAGTGACCCCGATCGATTCCCTTTTGAAGAAGATCCACCTCCTGCTCAGGATTCACAATCCTTTGATCAAGATGGTGAAATTTCATCTTGCTCCATTCCTTGAGTTCACCATTTAATAATTTTAATTTGGTAAGCAAATTGTGTATAGGGGAGCCTTCCACCATGAGCTCCAAACTCTATACACTAAATGCATAAAATCCGGATTGTCCACCCAATGGTTAATTAGAATTTATGTTCATGTTACTATTTCAATTCATTCAAATGATTTTGTGAATGTGATGTGTTGGAATTTGGTGGTAGATTGCTACCTATATATATACATACACCAACTTGGGGTTGTGGGTTCACCCATTACCCCTCACCCACATAGGCTCACTAGATGCATGGTCGGTGTTCTACACATGTTTGGCTAGTAAATGCGATTGAGTGCTATTACCCTTTTGGCATGGGTATTGAAGCCGAGTGACTCGTGGTGATGGCTATGATTGGGTTTTGTGAGCATCATGTAGGCCCACTGTTATCATGTAGTGGTCGGGTTACATATGTTAGAGTTAAGCTCACAGGCATCCAAGAGACAACTTGAGTGTCATGAGGAGACATGAGAGTCATCCGCCCTAATATATGTGGATTACCATAGGGTTAAGGAATTGTAATCCAAAAGACGGCTTGAGTGGCTTGAGGAATAACATTCTTAGGTGGGAAGGATACGCGGACCAAAAAGACACTAGGCATGAGGGAAGGTATTTGGAACACATGTAGCTGAAGATGTCATTGAATTTGCATATGGGCTAGACTCATCCCTAACACATGCCAATTCTCAGACCAATGGTTGGTCAGAGGGTGGTGACCTAAATGTGACTTGACCCAATTGTCGTGGAGAACCAAAAAAATGTGCTTGAGTGCCATAAGGGAAAGTGACAAGATCGCCCAGAGGAGGCTGATGTTGTTACTTAATGCATGTCTACCATAGAGATTACATTCGTGAGAGTCTAAGATCATACTTGCATCGTCATCACTCATTATTTCATATAATTATATTGTATATGTTGACCTCATTGAGTTCTTTGGAACTCATCCTTTATATGTATTTTCTTTTAGATTCTACTGTAGGTTAGAGAACTCCTTTTACCTGGAGGATCCGCCGTCAACTGAGTCTTACGAGAGACCGGCAGAAGAGGACACAAAGATACATGGAGAGTCATGTTCTTATTTGGATTGTGCCGAGGGAGTCCAGCCCTTTTGAGAGTGTGGAGATATCATGGGAGAAAGTAGCCGCCTTAGTTGCCACTACTTTTGTTCTTTATTTATTCATTAGGCAGGGGCGTTACTTAGATCCTTGAGTTCTCCTCAATAACATTTAGACTTCCCTTATTGAACAATCACTTCTTTTAAACTTTGATTATAATTTTGACAAACTTTGAGATATGATTTGAGGATAACTGTAATAACTTTTGATACCTTGATATTTGACACCTTATTTCTCTTTTTACTCTTAGATTATGTTTTGTGGTATTATATTGTTATGGATTGACTATGAACTTGATCTTGTAGAGTTATCACCCCCACGGGTATTTTGGTGAGTCCGGATCCCGATGAGTGGAGTGTGGCACTCTTCTTCTAAGTTTGCCATTTTACACACTACTTTTGGTACTCCATTTTCAACTACTGGAGGGATATAGTAGAGTGAGTCATCCTCATCATCTTCAGTCGCCTGACTCCTATTAAATAAACTCGCCTATGTACTGTAAGGGTCATCAACCTCATTGGAAGGAAAGCAACGCTCCCTAGAAGCCCCACTAGGTGCCGATGACTTCAATCCAGCAACCATCAGCTAATCTTTTTTCCGATCTCGAAATACAAAATTAGCTAGACTTTAAAATCAAAATCTTACAAAGCCCGTCCACACTTCACACAATTTGTTTTCTTTTAACCGTGATATGATTTTATTTTTCACCCCCACTTAATAAGTTTATATAAAATCATAAATAATATTTTTAATATTCATTTTAGAATCTTAAACAATATTTTGATGTCACCATATTACCCCAAATTATATGATTGAAATTTTCCTCAAATTAAGAAAACTATTGCATAATCATTTTATCACTCTACGGCCAATGTGGTCATATAAACAAATTAATTTCACTTTAATCAGTTTACGGTGTGTACCTTCACTAATGGTGTGAAGTGTGAAGGTGCCTTGTAAGGTTTTGATTTTGGAGGGGGTGCGCCATGTTTCCAATGGAAATGAAGGGGGCTCATGTAAAAAAATTCTTACAAATATTATTTAGGATTTCAAATAATTTATAAACTGAGAGTAAAATTGTAAAAGCAAATTTGAAACAAAAGGAAACTTGACGGTGTTACAAGAGGGGGAGGGCTTTGTAAGGTTTCAATTTTGAAGGGGGTGCGCTGAGTTTTCAATTGAAATGGAGGGGGCTCATGTAAAAACTCTATGATTTATGAAGGTATGGTTCATACCAAGAATCTCTTATGTAAGTTCAATACTATCCTTAGTGATGAATATTTGAAGATATGACTTTTGATTGCACATTGCACATAAAATGGCAACTAGTGCCTTGTACAAGAGTAATCATTCATCTAAAGTTTTTATAGTCCTAAGAGGTTTTGACTAATGACTTTAGTTGTCGAACCGATGTCACGACCACTAGCTATGACTGTAACAATGGAAGAGATTATAGAGTTGGGATATTTATCTATTGAGGTAGAGGATTGCACTGCTCTCATACTTCACAACAAATTAGGAGGGGCCTAACGCTGAATTCTAAAAAGAAAAATTAGAGGCAGACCCCCATTGAGCTTCTCTCCTTATGTGTGATAGAGAAGTGTGAGGAAAGCACAAATATCTACCCACGTAAAGGATTCGAACTCGAGATTATAATTATTATATTTCTAGAACTCCGCATAGTTGATCTAAGGGCCTCAAGTGGCAAACAAAAGCTCTATTTTACCTACCTTGATGGAGTTTGGATCACCTCCCAGTTAGGGGAGAGGGATGTGTTCTCTCTTGACACTTCTTCAACCCTATAATAAGGGTCGGATCCATTGGGAGTCCCATCTTCAATTTATTTTGTAGTACTCAGAGATGATGGATCCCATCCTAATTGTGTAGTGGAGAAATGTAGTACATACATTTTCTTTGATGATGCAAATGGGAGAGCCTAGCCCTTACCCTTGGAGATGGATCTGGGTCTAGGGTTTGGCCGGGTCAGTAAGCTGGACCATATGGAATCCGGGTCTTGACGACTCTGACTACTTTCTCTTTCAATCGACGGGATTTACAGCCTGAAACCCAAAGAGGGAGAAGTGAAGAACAAACACTTAAAAAGAGTAAGAAAGTCTTCGTCTGAAAACGAAGCGACATGAGCGCAAACAGTTGAGAAACTAATTATATCTCTCTCTGATCGAGTTGAGACTTCAATTTAACAGAAGAGAAGAGAAGCGAAAGAGAGAGAGATGAGCTCGACGCCTGGACAGCACTCTTTGGCCTTCAGGGTGATGCGGCTGTGCAAGCCATCATTTCATGTGGACAACCCTCTCCGAGTCGACCCGATCGATATGTTCACAGGCGAGGACCTCTTTGACGACCCTGTCGCTGCGTCTCAGCTTCCGCGGCTCTTCCCTCAAAGCGGCAACAATAAACCCGGCGAGTCAGATCTAACCTATCGCAATCGATTTGAGCTTCAAAGTCCAACTGATTCCATGGGTCTCTCTGGCCTTCTCATCCTACCCCAAGCCTTTGGGTCTCATTCTCTGACTAAATATCTGTCTTTCAATGTATTCTGATCAATCTATTGCACCGTGATACTTATTGTCTCTGAATTATGAAACGCAGAGCAATTTACCTCGGCGAGACCTTCTGCACATATATTAGCATCAACAACAGCTCTGATTTCGAAGTTAGGGACATTATAATCAAGGTATGTTTATTAGTAACGTGCTTTTCCTTTGGATGAAGAATCTGATAATTATCCTCTCTAACATCATATGGTGAACCAAAGCAATGCTTTCTAACATGAATTATAAAGTGAAAATTCAAAGTAAGGATGATGACACTGAAAAACGACTAAGAGGGTTTTCTCTTCGATAAGAGCTACGAGGCTTTGAAGAGTTGATTGTTGTGTAAGGAGTATTCCTCAAGTACATTTGTGTGAAGCCAGCTGGATTCAATGATAGAGTTCCAGTCCAACCCTTCCCGTGGAATCTTTCAATCCACTTTCAGGGTCAATTTTCTTTTCATGTCATCTCCTCGTTCACTTACCCACCTCCCTTTTTCCTTCTAATTTTTGTGTGTACGATTTTAACTGTCTCCAACAACGATACTGTTATCGCACATTGTCCTTATTTTTCCAATGTTTATGGATATATCAATTGATCTTTCTAATGGTTGTGGATATATCAATCGACTATATCAATTGACATACGGTTTAAACTTTGAGATAGAAATGGAATGTTTTGTTGGAAAATACTTTGACAGAAAATCATGGATACATTTGAGAGCTTGAGGAAATGGAATTCGAGGGAATCTATTAATCTTGCAGACATCTTCAATGTTGTCATTCCTTCGAGAGGGTTGAGGGTAAATCATGATGGTTGGTTAGTTCCGTGTGTCCCAAGGCACTTAGCCTTGTTGAAGTACTGTGATGGGGTCATAGGTAGATCATCTCGTATGGAGTTGATCCAGAAGAAGAATTCATAAAAAGCAAAACTTGATCGGACACAGAACAATTCCTTGAGTCTTGCATGATTAAACAATCAAGTAAAGTTGTAGATTTGATAATGTGGAACAACCAGAACCGTCACTGGGGAACCTGAAAAGTGGCACCTTGTTGAATGATCAGTTGCAGGTTTTAGGAATCATTTAATTCGCTAGCTTATGTTATATATTTTCTTCTGAACTAGCAGTTGCTTGATGGGAAAAGGTGCTCCTGCAAGCTGATATTTCATTTAAATTGCACCATACTACTAAAAATAATGTAGCTTATCTTTACATATCATTTGGTTAGAACATCATCCAGCAGCTCTCATTTCAGACATTAAGAAGCAGTGACTGAATGCAGGCGGAAATCCAAAGAGAGCGGCAGCGGTTACTACTCTTAGATACTACAAAATCTCCTGTTGAATCAATACGTTCAGGTGGTAGATATGATTTTATCGTAGAACATGATGTGAAGGAACTTGGAGCACACACGTAAGGCAGCTTTAGTTTTCTTTGACAAATTTTCTTTTCCTCATATCTCCATTTTATTGATCACATGTTCATGCTAAAGTGCTGATTGTGTTTTCCTTCCAAAAAAATTGTCAGGCTTGTCTGTACTGCTTTGTATAATGATGGTGATGGTGAGCGAAAACATCTTCCGCAATTTTTCAAGTTCGTTGTTGCAAACCCCCTGTCAGTCAGAACAAAGGTATCATCTGTTCTGTGTCTTACAAATTTCAATCAAATGGTCAAAAGGAACTGCTTGGGCGTGGAGTCATAGGACACATAGAGGTGGTCTAGGATGCCCATGATTTGCCAAGTATTTCATGTTCAAAGGATTGGGACGCCATAGAATGTGTCCCATCTAAAAAAATTTCTAGGAGAAAAGAAGTAAGAAAAGACCATGATCCAACTGCAAATGTTTGTCGAGCCTATTTTCACTAGCACCTGTAATGTGGTGGGTCCTGATCTTTAGACGACCTATGATTCATGGATCAAGTAACTTCAACCAAAGATTACTTCCTGCAAATGTCTTCTAATTATCTAAGTGATATTTAATTAGCATACATTGTCGAGTTTAGTACTTAATGATTCTTCTTCGTGCAGGTTCGCTCTGTCAAGGTGGGTTTCTTGGTTTGGTGAGTTAAGTTCTCATGGATAATTTTAGTTTTGTGTTTCTTATCTGCTGGATTTTGAGGTAGCATATGTTATTGCTGCCATATTTAATCTTTTTCTTCAAACTGGAACTGATGGAAGTCATGGAACAACCACACAGCTCACTTGTGTGGACTGTCAGTGATCTTTTTGGTATTTCCATGATTCTATCTACATTGAAGCTCTCTTTGGCATGGTATTCATTTTTTATTTTTACCTATTTTTTAAAAATCAATGCAAAAAATCATTTTGGATCAAAATGCAAAAATCGTTGGGAAACTAATAAGGTGAAATACATTTCATATTAAAAAAAATTTATGGCATGTCTTTTTAAAAAATGATATTTTATAGGTTCTAAAACTTGTATTGGAAAAGAAGTTTATAAATCCTCTCCTATGATATATGCTAGGTCATTCATAATGGTCTTTGACAAATTTAATACTAAACATACCAAGTAATAGTAAGAAAACAATTACTACATTACTCAGAATATATCAACCGATTATCAATCCTTCCGTCTCAGACCTCAAACAAATGCACCCATTACCATCAGCTGCAACACCTCTACTCCAACAGCCGTACACACAAAAAGGATTCAAATAATCAGAACAAGCAGAAAGGTTGATCTGAGTTTTTAGAATGGCAAACCTTTGTGTATTTAGACATGAGCTTGGCAGGGTAATTCAGAAAAGCCAAAGAACGCTTGGTTAGTCCATGGGATCTTATTAGTACTGCTGAACACTGAATTAGAATCGTAGTTTCCTCGAAGGTGGGTGAAGTGCCTTACGCTTCCCCTGCATGTCAAACCATGGAGGTAAAGCGCATTGCTCTATTTGAATCTAAGGAAACTAGAAACAGAAGAATCTCTCTGAATAGGTAAAATACAAGGGAAGATGGAAAAAACTCGTCTTCTCCAGCAGTTCTTTGAACAAAGATGTAGAAGTCTCTCATCTTCTTTGGCAGTTCAGCATACTTGATCACTAACCCTAATCCGACAAACGCAACATCAGTTCCTCGTGAAATAAAAAATAAAATAAAACCCAGCATCTGAAATCACCTATTTGAACTAAAATCAATTTGAGGAAAACCCATTTCCAATTCCTCTTTGCTCGCACAGAATATCTCCCTTTAATTGCCCTGTCCGCATTGGAATTTTGATTCTCCTTCGATTTTTTCATCCTTGATTTGTGATTCTCTTTTGTATTTCTTTTGAAAATAATTCATATGCTACCTATGGTTGGAAACAAATAAATGTAACAGAAACATAAAACCCTAAATTTTCCTATAAAACCAGAATCCGAAATGGAAGACGGACGAATGATCTAGTGTTATTGTCTTAAGGTCTTTTAGGCTTTTAGCAATGGAGGAGGGTAACTACTGTTTCTGATCTGGCACCTATGGATCCATTACAGGAAAACATCATAAAATCCAACAATCTCTGCTTGGATTTTGTTCCAATCACAACTAGAAACAGAGTATATAAAATGAGAAAGATGTAATGCTTTTTCCTGCAAATATCGATTTCATGCCTTTATATAGGCTGATTTATGCACTTAGACTGGAATAGATTAAAGGAGATAGAATTTGGTTTGTTTAATCGAGTGATAATAGGAATCACAGAGTTAATAGAGTAGCAGAGAAATAAAGAGAGCTGGTTTTGTATGAAATGATTCGTGTGAGGTTAAAGAGTTCACGGAGAAATATAAGGATGGAAAGAAGAAGGTTTTTATAAAAGAGTGTAATTTATTTTTTTAACCCTACCTATACACATTAGTAGCACATGTCTTTTAAAAACACTGCAAAAAACAAATGAAATTGATTTTCAATGAAAAAAAAAAAAACGGGTGTCAACTTGTTTTTGGTTTTTGTATTTTTCAACCTTTTTTAAATTGAAGGGGCGGTATAAATTACACCAAACACTGTCATTTATATTTATATGGGTAAAATTCAAAAAGAAAAACTGCACCAAAGACTGCCTAAATCTTTGCTCCTCTGTGTTTTCATTTGTCTGTATGAGAAGTGTTATGACACATTAATGCATTCTTGCATCTGTAAAATAGCTTTTCTTTCTCTCTCTTCTTTTTTTTGGGGAGAATTACTTGGATAGTGACTGAGGGATTTAATGATATACTAGGAGACACTCAGTTTCATGATTTGAAGTTTGGATCAACGAAAGCATTACCGGCAGGAAATATATCTGCTGTTTGTTTATGGGTGCATCTTGCTCTTCTATTTAGAAAGTATTTGACCCTTGTTCCTACAGAGAACTTAAGGTAGAGAACTGGCCTGTTACATAATAGATGACTTCTAAGATTTCCTAAGCTGCCTGAAATGGAATGAGAATCTGTATATTTAAAAGTAATACGAGTGTGATGAAAGAAGCATTGGATTAGTTGAGCAGTGAGCACAAGCGCTGGGTTGATTTACATGGTTAATGCTACCTTGAAACTTGGAATTTCTTAATGACTTGCTAATTTTAACTGCTCATGGAGGTTAAAGAAAACTGTCCATATTCTGTTCTTCTTTCAACTCAATGAGTCCAGGAAGGCACATGGCATAGCGAAAGTTTCTTATTGTGATACGTTTTTGTCCAGTCTAATAAAGAACTAGAACTAAAGATCGTTTAGAACTAGATCAAAACAACCGAAGAAACTAGAATAATAGATGATAAGAGAAGATACACAAAGGAGCTTTTTATTTTTGAAAACCGAACGCCCCGAGTACAAAGAAGAGAGCCCCTTATATAGAAAGGAGAACTCAAAATGAAATGCAAATTACAACCAAACTCAAATGAAATCCAAATGCAAAAGTAAACTGAAATGAAATACAAATGCAACAATCACTGTAGTGATGTTGACCTTTTTTTTTTTAGTAAAATACCCAAATACAATACTTATACTCTAGAATACAACATAGTACTAATCTGAGCTATAATAGTCGCTGTCATCTGGAGGCTGACTGTCAACAAAGTCTTCATAGTGATCCACTTGGTAATTTGCCCAAACTTGCTGAAGATGGCTAATATCAGGGTCCTAGAGCTGGCTATTTAATTCCCATGCATCTTCAATAGTGCCAATTAATTGGCGGGGAATAGTAGCTATATCAATATGGTTCATTTCACACACATCCAGTTGAAATTGGTGCCATTCGTCAAACAGAACATTACGCCTTGAATAAAGGTCATAATTATTGACAGCATAGATGGAAAAAGTGGGAGAATAGGCAAAGAGATGAGAGTTGCTGGAAGGTTGAGGGTCAACAAACTGAGGGTGAAGATGATCTGGTTCACGGTGGAAAAGGATGATGGCTTGATTAGTATGGTCTGAACTGTAGTCAGAAAAGAAAGTATACCACCGAGATAGGGACTGAAATTCACTGAGGAATGAAGCTAGAGAGGTTTTGGGATATGGAGAGTTAAGATAATGGTATAGATAGGCCGAGGTTGTGAAACAAGGGAAAGAGAGGGCTATCTTGTAGGGGACTAGGAGGTTTTTGAAGAATACAGGGTATTCTTTAGGAAAAAACATAGTTTGTACTATATTAAAAAGAGTAAGGTACGGGTAGGAAGGATGGCATCGGTACCATGAGGAATGCATACCGTGTTTATGTATGATTACCGCAAGAGTATCTTTGTAAAAAGATATGCATCGGGCTGTGATTGTTCTGATGGAAACATCTTGATATATGGATGGAGGAAGATTGTTAAGATGTGGCTGGAGGTCATCATCAGAATTATCATCAGGGTTGTCTGGAGGAGGGTTGATGGGAAAGCAAAGAGGAAGGATGGCTTGTGAAAGGGGTAAGGAATGAAGAGGCCTGGAGAGGAAGTCTGCCAATACATTCTGTTTGCCTTTGATGTGTTTGACTGTGAAGGACCATCTACTAAACCACTGTGCCCATCTGAGAAGCTGAGGGTCTGGGAGTATCTTGGGCTTCAATTGTATCATTTTTGGAAAGGAAGACATGTCCATTTCAATCTGAAAATGGTAGCCAACGAGATGAAATTGAAACTTTTCAATGCCACGTTTGACTGCCAAGATTTCTTTGAAAGTACTGTGATAGTTTTGTTCTGCTGGAGTGAAAGAGCCGCTTTTGTAACCACAAATCTTTCTTGTGCCATTGAGATCTTCAAGGAGAGCTGCTGACCAATACTGAGAGCTAGCATCTGTTTGGAGAATTCGATTGCCTGAGGAGGGGATCTGTAGGGGAGGAAGAGTCTGCGCAAGCTGCTTCAACTGCTGGACTGCTTGAGTATGCTGAGATGTCCATGGGGGAGCATTTTTCTTCAATTGTTGATACAAGATTGCAGTGTCCAATTCGTTTACTTTTGGCACAAATGATTATAAAATTTCTATATTTACTTCAAAAATTTGTTCCTGCAGACTTTACATTTATTGCTGAATGATGCATCATATTTCTGTGAGTCAAGTTTGACGGTCATATATTAATCCTAAGACTCTTAAATGTTCATCTTCATTATCATTGCTGGATCCTTTTTATCTCACAGGAAAGCACATTTTTGGAGGCCTGCATTGAAAATCATACAAAGTCAAATCTGTTTATGGACCAAGTTGAGTTTGAGCCAGCTCAGCATTGGAACATCACAGTATTGAAAGCCGATGAGCACAGTTCGGAAATTAGTTGTCGAACTAGGTAGTACACATAATCTGCTATAAACTTTTATATTATAAGTGAAAGGTGGCTAAAATTGGGTTTAAATGTCTTTTCCTTGTTGGTTTCATTTGGATCTATTGCTGATTTTTCATCCTGTGCGAAGGGATGAAACTTTATAGACCTTCCAAGATAGTTAAACCTTTTAATTGGGTAAAGGCTCATCACCCCCAACAGAATATGAAAATCTGGACATAAACTTGTTGCTTAAAGAAACCATGACCAGTCCTGATATTAATCTGTATGCACATTTATTACTTCTAGATTCTTGTTTTTTAGTTTGGGGTCTTATTATCTTAATGTCTTCTACTCATGCTAATTGACAGAGAGATATTTAATCCGCCAATTCTCATTAGAGCTGGAGGAGGAATTCATAATTATCTCTATCAGTTAAGACTGTCCTCTTCACATATGAGAGTTGATGGAAGCAACGTCCTTGGTAAACTTCAAATAACATGGCGCACAAATTTGGGTGAACCTGGTCGCCTGCAGACACAACAGATCCTTGGAAGTGTAAGATTTTCATTCCTTGAGAAAGCTGATTAAAAATTTCTCTTGAAGTTTCTGTCATGGTTTACAGGTAAATTTTTTGGTTTCCAAAGATTTTCCCTTACAAATTAGTGCCTTTGAGCTACTATAATTGCAGAGTTGCATTTCATTTCTATCCTTAAATTTAAATGACTTTTAAATTACAGTTTTGTGAGCTAGTATTTCACCATTTCAAAGTCCTGGGAATGACTTCTTACATCCAGTAATGCCCCTGTCCAAACCCAATGTATATCTGTCAATCCATTTGGTAATTTAGGACCTCAGTGGAGCAGGGAGGAATTAGCTCACTGGGTTCTTTTCCAGAATCTGGTCTACATGTTGGTCCAAGACAAACATCAAACCATGCCCAGACCTTTCAGGTAAGCTGGGCAGGACCTGAGAGAAAAATAGACCTCTTCCATTGGTTTGTGATCAAATCCTCAGGGGGTTACCAGGAATTCAGCTATCACAGTGGGAGAAGGTTGTGTTAGGGGAAAGGTCTTAGATATAGAGTTGGAAGAGTATCCGCAAGAGCAGCAGATAGAATTGTTCCACATGGTCGGAAGCACACACTGGCCCTGCTGAGTTTATTTTATGCGGATATTTTCTTAGTCCAGTCTCAAGTGTTAATTTGGTATTCTTAGCATCTTAGTATTCCAAGTTCGTTAATCTAACCAATTTTTGAGGAATGCCAAGGGACAAAGGCATGTATTAGAGCCTCTTCTAAGTAAGGTTTTTGATTGCTGGTGAGGTATGATAACATTTCAGAAAATGAAGCTCTCGTTGGGACATTGTAGCTGTGGGTCCCAGCTGTACCGAGGTGAACTTCTTCGTTTGTAATGTAACCCAGGGTCTGGGTTAGATCTTCAGCATCTTCTTAGATAAGAACCAGCACAAATTGGGTTTCAATGGTGGTAGAGTATAGGGTTTCAGAACCTAGTAGTCTTCTACTAAGTGCAGGAACTTCAAAAAAGGTTTCTGGTTTCCTATTTTCTGTTAAACAGAGATCCAAATGGGGTGGGGAGGCTCTAGGGGAACTTGTAGGGACTGGACAGGTTTGGGAAAGGGGTTGGTAGAGACGCAGGAAAGTGGGGAGGGTGCTTAAGGGTCTGAAACAGCAAGGTGAAGGGCTTCTAAGGCCTGTGGGGGTGTGGGGCCTGCTGAATTGATGTGGCAGCAGGGACAGGGGGTTGGGGAAGGTTGGATGGGTGAGGGAATGGGTGGGGGAAAATCTGTACCTACTTGAGGTTGCTGAGAAGGGGTGAAGGCTGCTGTTGAAAGCTTGAAGACTGCTGTAGACTTGATTGCTGAGATTGGATGCTTGAATTCTTGAAGATGAAGAACTAGAATTGCAGAAAATAATAACAAATACCCACCCGCAGGTCACTCCAAGGGATCCCACGACTCTCTCAAAGCCAATTCTCAAATCATAATTTTATTCATCAACTAGCTGAAAATTACATTGATCGACTAGGCTATTTATAACCTTCAAAAACATAATTGACTGAACCTAGGATTCCCTAACTAATGGGGATCCTACAACCTTATTACTTGGGCTATTAGTTAACAAGACTTACTGAATAAGGACTCAAATAACTGACTACAAGACAGAAAACAACTCTAAGGTAAGATCCCTTTGGATAAGGAATCCTATCACAACCTACTAACAAAGCTTATCACAACTAACCAACTCCAACTCAACTGAAACTCTTAAATAACTCAAAATTGACTAATGAAAATAAAAATGCAAAATTAAATCCCTGACCCTGAGATCAAGGGAAGTAAAACTAGACCCATATGCAGCCCTAAAAGGGCAGGATAAAATTACCAAAATCCCCTGGGGTATTCAGCTGGCTTTATGTGACTTTAAGGTCTGGTTTTTGGGCCCAACCCTGGTTACATCAGTTTGCCTTGGTGGATTCTTAAGGTGAGCAACTAGAAGGGTTTTGGGCTGCCAAGTCTATCTCTTATGTATTTACCCATTACTAAATTACCATCTTCACATCATTAACTCAGTTTTGGCCAGCCTGAAAACCGAAATATGGTCAAATCTGGTCAAAACCAGAGAATTTTTCCAGCCTACTTGTTGAAGTACTTTTTGAGGTCTAGAAATGGTTTTTGTTTCTCTTAATTTTTCCACGCTACCTACTTTTTTAAACTTTCAAACTCGATACATCACCTATTTGCATGCGCACACACAAAACTCAAAACTTTGACCCCAGTTTGATAGTGTATATGGTGTATATTGTTCTTGGGCGTTGGCTGAAAACCACAGTATGCAATTATTTATCCCAAATATCATTTTAGGAATCCAAGATTGCTTAAATCTGATTTAGTATTGAAGAAGTTGTAAGCTTTCCAACAAATCAAAGATGCATATATACTTATATGAAGGAGTTGTGTTTCCCTCAAAACTTAATTTAGTGTCTGATTGCAATGAAATCGCTCTAATTGTTAATATGTTTTTGGTTTTTTTAGCAGTGATTTACCCATATTAAGATTTATGAAATTTTATTTAAAAGAAAAAGCAGCATTAGAAAATTGAAAATTCCTGCTACTTCTAAAAGTCTGGTTTTTGTTCTTGAGTTTTTACCATTTTAGATATTTTTAAGAGTTTTTTTTTGGAGAGGGCAGGGGGGGGGGGGGGGTAAGCAGGATTTGCTGATTTATGAATAATATCATATTAGAAATGTTTGCATAAAAGGTATTTGGCATAAATAAGTGTCTGTAGGTGTAAGTGACACTTATACGGTGAGTCTCCTAGTCTTCAGCCTGGTTTCCTCAATTTGGATTTTGGATGGAGACACTTGACACTTACATAGGTTTTCATGTTGAAACTAGCAAAATGTGACTAAAACATGTCAAACATATTGAGTTGGGTTGGAACATGAGATTTTAAAAGTTGAATTGACATTTTGTCTATGTTACTTGTGGATTTTAAATTTAGTTCCATGACCCACCACCATTCACATCTTCAAAAGCCATCTTCTACCACTTTTAGGCCTCAACAATCTGAATTACATCCAGTTTGATCTTGTAGGGAAGACTCCCCATTCTGATTCTACGTCACTCAGTGGCTGCAGATGAGTTACTGAACCTCCACCAGGAACATTTCTGGTGTAAAAACACTTAGTTTGTTACAAAGGTATTAGTAACCCATGTGAGTGTAGGTAACCTTTGCTTGTCTACTTGATGTAACCCAGGTTCGAGGGTTTAGGGATTTTGATATCAAAGCCTAAGGTTGGCTGCACTCGAGGATCCACTCCTTGTGAACCAGCAATCAAATAATCAATGCATGGGAAGCCTGTGTCAATTATTATGACGTACAGTAGTAGTTTGAGGATTGTGTGGAATGGAATTGGGAAATTTAGGGTTTTAACCACCTAACATTATCCAATATTGGACAGGTGTACTTGAGAAGGTAGTATAGGGGAATGGGATCTAACTAGGCTTGGCGATGGGGTAGCTAGGGTTTTGCGGCAAGGAAAGGGAAGGGCAAAGGGTCTTAAGGCAAAGGGAAGCAGCTCTTGGGACTTGCAGTTGGATCTTAGGAAGGTTTAGGGATGAATGGAATGAAGATTAGGGATGGTCCTAAGGTTTTTTGTTGATTCTTGAATTTCTTTCTCTCTTCTCTTGCCTTTCTTGAAATTCTTGCTTTCTTTTCTTTCTAGAAATTCTGCTCTTGTGTTTCTTGGCTGCCGCTAGCTAGAGACAAGGAAAGAGGAGGGGGAGGGATTGGGGAAGGTCTGCGGTGGGGGAGGGATGCTGGAATTTGGGTTGGAGTGAAGGAGGCTTGTGGGTGAGAGAGAAGGGGAAGGGTGGGGTGCTGCTGCTGCAAGGGAAAGAAGAGGGGGAGGGGGCTCACGATTTTTTTTTTTGGGGGGGGGGGGGATTGGGTTGGAAAGGGCTCTTGGGGTTGTACTTGTTAGGAGGGAAGTTGAGGTGCTGTTGGTGAAGCTTCAAGGCTGCTTCAGGCCAGTAGGAGGTAAAGAAGAAGAAGAGTAACTGCAGAATTTATCAAACCCTCAACCCAGGTCGTGGGCTTATTGCAACTCTCCTACAAATCGCGTTTTATATTCGCCTTTTTCTCTGTTGTTTTACTGCATTCTGTTTTCTTGTTCTTTCTAAAGATCAAAACCTAGCTTAAAAGGCCATACTTGAATCAAAGCCCATATTTTCGGCATTTAAAGGTCACAGGTAGAAGAACGTACATTGACCAAGAAGCCGAAAGATTGGTTGTAGGCACCAGATTCAAACAGGTTTTAGCCACCTGACTTAGCTTTCCCGGCATGGTTATTAAAGCGGCAAAGCGACCAAAGCGATTGGGGTTCTGTCTTGGCGATTAGGCGACTAAGCGGCGTTTAGGCGGCAATAAAGCGACCAAAGCGGTTTAGTCGGTATTTTTAATATAACTAATTTTAAACTACTTTTTAATACAAATATTTTTTATAATAAACTAAAGTACTAAACAAACATTCAACAATCACATTCACAAAAATAAAAATAAAAAACATTCAAGAATCACAATTATGAATAACAATATTATTCATATATAGTTTACTGAAATTATTTCACAAATTATTTTTAACATGACTTTTTTGTTAAATATATATGAATAATATTCGAATTGGAATCAGAATTGATGTGTCAAATTTTCCCTTTTTCTAACCAAACAGTGCCAACATGATAAATTAATAGATCTCATTATTCCGATTTCCAAGTCATTGTTTATTTAATGATTTATTGATTATCAATGTTGAATATGGCTTATGCTTCACATTCTGTTGCTGACATGCACTTTGGGCATCGGAGTTCATTTGCAAATTGGGCCTCGATTCCGAAATGGCTCACATATTTAAATTTATATACGGCATTGTAGAATAAATTATGATTAAAAAAAAAGAAAAAATAATATGCACAACTTACAAAATGTAAAAAAAGCGGTTGCTTTAGCATCTAGGCGGCTATATGGCGCAAAAGGCGGCAAAGCAGTATGGCAAAGCAAAAAAGCGGCAAGAAATCAGCCCGTTAGTTAAGCGGTGCAAAAACCGCTTTGCCGCCTAGGCGGACGCTTTGATAACCATGTTCCCAGGACTCCCAAGTCTCCAAACTTTATTGATGCTGCATTGATTTGTCTACAAAGAGGTGGGGGCTTTAAATTGCCTTACACTTGAGGGGTTGACACTTGGACACTAATTAAGAAACAAACTTGGACTCACTAGGGGATCCAATTTGGACTGGGATTTCATTTACAACTCAGCAACTAATTAACAACTTAGAGAGGGTATTCTAAAGACCTCAAGAATAATTAAAATGAAAAAGCAATTATTCATAAGGAATCCTACTCTAAAATTGATTCCAACTGGGACTTCCACATGGACAAGAACTCTTTAATAACTAGACCAAGGCATAGCCAAGTTTAAAATTAAAAGTAGATCTTAACTCCTGTCAACACAGGGAAACTAATTGGACCAATGAAACGGCAAGGGGTGTAAAATGACCAATATACCCTGTAGGGCATTCAGCCAGCTCAGGTCGTCACGTGGTTTGGTGTCTGTTTTGGGCTCAAAATTCGAGCTAGTCCTTGTGTGCCGACCCTGGTTACATCACTACTACTTTTCAGCCCTTGCTTCATAGAATGTGCATACTAACTAGGGTGTGTGGAGAAAACAATTAAAGGGAGTGGAGGCATATTGGTGCAGCAGTATCATGAAACATTATTCACTACTGTTCATTTAATTTTTATTTATTTATTTATTCCTTTTGGGGGGGGGGGGGGATGGCAGAAGAAGATAATATCAGTTGTTTTTTCCTCCAATTTTCTTTAACAGTTTGTCTTTCTTCACTCCTTTGGCTTCTTAAAATCTCCAACCCCCTTCTTGCAGTATCATGAAACATTGTGCACTAATGTTCATTTAATTGGAGGGGGAAAATGGCAGAAGAAGATAATATCAGTTGTATCTCCTCCAATTTTCTTTAACAGTTTTGTCTTTGTTCACTCCTTTGGTTTCTTAAAATCTGCAACCCTCCCCCCCCCCCCCCCCTCTTTTTTAAATATGTTTATGTTGTTTCAACTTGCAACTGGAATTCTACCTCTGCAGATTATTTATTTTCCTGAATTCATCTACAGTTGTCATTATCAGTATATACATATATTTTGATTGAGTTCTATTCTGTGCCGTTCTAAAAATCTGAACTATTAAGTTGACTGAGTATGTTTATCTTGCAGCCCATTGCACGACAAGATATCGAATTGCATGTTTTGGATATTCCATCATTGACAGTATTGGAGAAACCCTTTTTGGTGATTATCTTACTATAACTTGAATTTGTTGATCTGCTTGAAGTATGTATTGCAACTAACAGAAGTTTCCCAATGATGTCTATAATTAATTATATTCATAATTTCTAGCACTTTTTGGCAAAAATGCCAAAATGTGCTTACCATTTAATTTGACAGTCCAAAAATATGCCTACTACAAACATCTGCCATGCTCCATCAAGGTGGGTGAATAGATATAATGCATGCTGTGAGAAGGAAATGAATAATAAATTAGAGAAAAGAAGAATTTGAATTTTATAAGGAGAGACTGCTGAGAGAGGAACAGCGTTGTGCGGTTTCTCTCTCCCTCTCTCTCTACTCTCTCTATAGATTACAATGAGATCACAGCCTTAGGTAATTAGAAACTACCTATTGTGTTAAATATGAAGGAGCAAAGAGAATAATGGTAAAGCAACTAGCCTTTGTTAACTATTCTATGGATAGGAGGGGAAAACATAAAGTAACTAAACAGATTACAACACATGCATACCCACAGTTTGTGGGTGGAGAAACTACATAAGTGGTTAAGACATGCCTAGCTTGCTTAATGGAGTGCCAAACAATGGGGAAGCTTTTTCTGTTATCAGCACATCTGCCAACTGATCTCTTGTCTTCACTAGGGTGTGCAAATACTCCCAGAGTCGATTTGTCTTCTATGAAGTGCTTGTCAACCTCAGTGTGCTCTGTAAGATCATTATGCTTAGGATTATGAGCTATGCTAATAGCAGCGCCATTGTTGCAATACTTTATGGAGCCATCAATATCAAAACCCAGTTCATGAACCAACTTCTTCATCTGTAAAAGTTTGCAAAGCCCATGTGCTATTGCCCGAAACTCTGTCTGTCCACCTGATCTAGCAACGCAGTGTTGCTTTTTACTCCTCCAAGAACATACAGTAACCTGATTTAGATCTCCTGCCTTTTATAGACCTTGCCCACTCTACAGTAGTAGGGCATGAACTTCGAGGGATTATATTTATTATACAACAACCTCTTTCTTGGTTCTATTTTAAACACCTATACAACATAATATGGTCAATCTGGGTATTACTCAAACTGTAACCTGGATTGCTACTCTTAACAATTTGGCTTTTCAACCAGTCTTATATACTTCCCTGCATCAATTAGTAAATGGCCACTTTCATCACCAAGATTTGGATTTTGGTCGATGAGACACTCTACAGGGTTAACCCAACTTGGTTGTCCAAAGAGTTGGACCAAGATCTTGCTGAATTGTGCATTTTGTTTTGGTTAAAGACAAAATCAAGTTTGAGTGGGAAGCCTAAGATTACATTAACCAAGATATAGTGAGATCTCACCGAGATAGTACTGAGATGTCTGATATACAAACTTGTTATGCTGTCTTGTCCCAGAATCCCCCTAAATGAGATACTACAGAGATCTCATTGAGTTCTCTGTCTATGGTCTCTTTCAAGAAGTCTAAGCATACTTCCTCTGACAGATGTGAACTCCCTTCTTTGATCTTGGCACTTTGATTACCTAGAAATTCTTCAAACTACCTTGCTATAAGATGTATAATCTCATACTGTCAAGTTAACTTTTCACTCTCTTTGTTTCCTTTTAATCATTTCTTGTTCCACCCCAAGCACCAAACACTCTACCAGTTTAGGATTAAGGGGCTCCTCAAGCCCCCCCCCTCCTGCGGATCTGGTATGGTCATAAACTCATAATGTTTACAGCCATATCCCCCCCCCCAAAAAAAAAAAAAAAAAAAAAAAAAAAAAAAAAAAAAAAAAAAAAACACTCCGGTTTGTGGAGTGGTTATATTTCTCAACTCAAGAAAATAGTACATGAGGTTGCAATGGAGCAACTCACTGTTGCCCCAAGGCCTGCCTTCTAACAAGGCCAGCTTGGCTTTGAATTATCGGCTTGTCTAAAATCTCAATCAAGCCTTCAGAAAATGTTTTAGGCCATGGAGAGCTTCTCTTTTTCAGTTAGAAGCTTTCAGATGCACCCCCTTGGTTACCCCCTTAATATTAATGCCACCCCTGAGTTACCCTATTTATCAGTCAGACCCCCCTATTACCCCCTTAATATTAATGCCACCCCTGAGTTACCCTATTTATCAGTCAGACCCCCCTATTAATGCCACATCTGGGTTTTTATTTATCCATTTTGAATATTACCCCCGCATCCTTAGTTTAATAGAACTATCCATGAACCATATCTCATAGACTTCATGAGGATTTATGATTAGGAGAGGAAGGAGTCACCGACGGGAGACGGTAAAGGGAGATGAAGAAACAAGCTGAGCCTACGATTTTTTGTTCAAGGTTGAAATATTTAACTTTCTTAACGGCAGGGGGTGTCTTTGATATATGTTCACCCTATAGGGGGTCTGATTGATAATTTGAATAACTTAGAGGGTGCCATTAATCTTAGGGGGTAATTCAGGGTTTGGCGCTGGAAATTTCCCTTTTCAGTTTGCATACCTTCACTTCATCTATGAGAAGTTGAACCTAGGCGAAATTTGCGTAGACACTTCCTCTTGCAAGTCATCATGAAAGAAATCATTATTTATGTCCGACTAGTTTGGTTCAATCCATTGCCAAGGATAAATGAAATCCAATTAAGTTCAGCCAATGGTGCAAAATTTTCTTGATACTCCATACTCCTGACTGAATCTTTCAGCCACCAACCAAACCTTACATCTTAAAATATGGCCATCAGAATAGTGTTTGATTATGAATAACCATCTACAGCTAACATGAAATCGAAGATTATTAACCTTCTAGATACAGTTCTTCTCAAGACTAGTCCCTTTCATGTGGATTCTCTCCATTTTGGATTAGTCATGGCTTCAGCTATATTCTTGGGAATAGAGGTATAACTTATAAGATAGAATCTTACAGGATAAACTTTACCATAGGATTAGTGCATGATCTTTTTTTCTTACAAAAACAATATGAAGATACAAGTCTCAAGGATAGGACAACATGTTTACCAAGAAAAAATGGACTATGGGCAGAGGAAGTTTGTTGGCAAGTCTCTGTCTCCCTTTTTTAACAATAAATCCTTTCTTTATACCTCTAATATGAATACAAAAAACCCCCCGGCCAAAACTCTAAGTGGGACCCCCAGGAAGGATCTAAGAAGCCTCCATAAAGTGGCCGAACCTTATAGGAGGGGTATTTTGGGAATTTTAGCCCTTAATTTACTCCTGAATTTAATTTAAAATTTATTTCAGAATTTTGTTAAGTCAGTTATGAGTCTGGTTAGGTAAATGTCTTGGGTATTTTATTTTGAGTTGAGTTGAGTTGAGTTGTTTGCTTTAGTCCTAAGTTATCTAATTAGCATGTGCTTAAAGTATGTTAGTGAGATTCCAATCTAAAGGTTGAAATCTCATAATAATTTAATTCTTTTTCTTAAATGTTGATAAAGAGTCCAGTTCTATATTTAATGAGACCCTATCAGTTAGGAGATCCCAGTTTGAGTTAGAGTCTTATTTTGTGGCTATAAATAGCCGTTTCATGTAGGTTATTTTCATATTTGATGAATTAACAATTTGAGTGTTTAATTGCCTTAGTGTTGGCAGGGTTCCTAAGAGGGAGACCCTTTGGTTGTCATTGTGAGAGCTCCTAAGATAATCCTAGCATTCAAGCAAAGCTTGCATTCAAGTTTTGAAGCTCAATCATTAAGTCCAGTAGCATTCTTCAACCTTCCAGCAGTCCCAAGTAAGTCACAGCCATTCCCCTACCTCCCTCCTACCCACGCAAGCCCCTCCTTCACCTTCCCTGCCTTGCGCAACCTTCCCCATCCCCTTCCCCCTTGTCTCACCTAGGCCACCACCCCCAACCCCATTGCAACTCACCTGCCCCTTCCCCTTCAATCTCCTGCAACCCCAGTCCCTCCCTCAAACCCTAGAGACCCTTCCCCTTCTTCCTTCTTCCCATGGCTTCCACATCCCAACCCCGTTAGGATTCCCCTATTCCCTGCTTTATTTTAACCCATTCTTTCCCCATTAGAATCGCAGAGGCCTCTAGAACCAATTCCTACTCTTAGTTTCTTCAAAAACAGTCCTATTCCCCTAAGTTTAAATACCTGCACTTCATCTTCTTCCTTGAGTCTTTGTAGAAATTTCAGAATTCCAGAAATCTGAATTTTATTAAGTTCTCTCAGTTGGATTTCATTCTAGTTGAAGGAACAACAGTAGAAGACAGTTCTGATCTGTAAAACCAGCAAGCCTAGCCCTCTCCCAACTCCAGCCAAAACCCTAGTTTGCCCTAAAATTCAAATTTCAGATCTCAGTTTCAAGGTTCAATAGAATTCAGATCTGTAAATCAGGCTTGGATTGTTGGGATAACCTTAAAAAACCCCTTTATCCTTTGCTGGAATTTCCTGGGCGGCCATATTCTAGGAAATTACAGTTTTACCCCTATCCATGGTTACATCACCTTCTCCAGTTTCCCCAGCTTCCTTTGTCTAAGCTCCTTCCTCAACTTCACAACTCTCATACTGACATATTTTTCAGTAAGAAAATATTTGTGAAAGAATTCTAGAGACAACTATTGATCTATCTCCAGCAAATACATTTAAAGTAAAGTGCCAACTATACCCTTACAGACTTGTATATTTTTGCACAGGGCAATATTCCACATATTACCAATAGCCCTATTAGCAAGTATTCTAACCACCATCCAAATTTGATTAGAAGAGCGGGAATTGGAGGACCATCTCCAGGGATGTCGTACTTCCCCTTCCCCAAACCCCTTGTAGATACCCCCAAAGAACAGATTATTGTTGTTACCTGGGGCCTGGACCACTCTGTTTTGTTAGCCCCCTGAGCTGTGCCCCCCCCCCCCCCGGTTTCTTCCTTGTATGTTCGTTCACAGTTTGATTTTATTATATTATCCATTCATCCAACCCAAAAAAAAAAGTAATTCTTTTAGTCCAAGAATACATTTTTCAAAGTGACATGATATAGCACTGAGTAGTTTAAATTGCAAAACTAGGATATAGGGAAGAGGTCTCTTGGGCATGTATATAGAAATATACGCGAGCAGCCACATACTCCACATCTAACTTATAGTTTTATTGATTTCCAACAATTAAGTTTTGGATCCATTATATTACTTTGATTTTTTTTCACTTTCTTGACAATTTTTTTTTTTGGGGGGGGGGGGGGGGTTTGTTTGGGGTGGTGTGCGGAGGAGTTGGTTGTTTATGTTTTTCATTTAGCTTCGTTGGGTTAAAAGTGTCATTGGTTAAGACTTAAGAGGCTTTTCTGCTCCTTTTTCAAATAGAAGATCAGAGATCAAATTTGACATACTCCAGTTTGGTTGCTGATACTCTTTCTGATGTTCCTATCACAAGGTAACTACGTATGTTAACCATGGATTAGATGGTTAGAACTTAGAACCTGGTGATAAGATTGCTTTGGTAATAACTCGTCCACTCAGTTGCCCCCTTGAGGGTTGTCTTTATTATTATTATTATTATTATTATTATTATTATTTTCTCTCCAAATGACTTGGATACCTTGATTGCTGAGTGAACTTGTTTTTGGCAGTTACATTTGGACCTCAAGAACCAAACTGAGAGGAATAGGGGGCCCTTCGAAGTTTGGCTATCACAAGATGAGCCATCTGAAGAGAGAGCTATTTTTGTTGATGGTGTTCAGAAACTGGTAAGGCATTTGCATGGAAGTAACTCTCAGTCTATGTTTTTGTGTAATCAATGTGAATTTGAATGTTTTTGGTTGCCACTCCTACCTAACTTTTTATAGTATTTATAATTTTGAACTGCATCAACTTGCAGTATCTAGAACTTAAAAGACATTGACGATACATCCTGGCATCCTGGTGCAGGTTTTGCCACAGGTAGAGGCACTTGGCTCGACGGATTTCAAACTGGTGAGAATAATACCTTGATGTTGACTTGCTAAGTTAGTGATCTTGGAAGTTCGATCTGTTCTTTTTTATGCTTGAACCTTGAAGCAGTTGGATCGTTACATAACCTCTTCAACAGAATTGTTGTTGTTTCTTTTCCCCTCCTAGTTTGATGGTTTCCTCTTTATGAAGTTATTCATTCCCTCTGCTTCTGCAGAACCTGATCGCTACTAGATGTGGGGTTCAGAAAATTACTGGAATTACTGTGTATGACACCAGAGAGAAGAAAACATACAACCCCATGCTAGATTTGGAGGTTAGTTAAACTAGCATTGAATGTGTACCTACAGAAAGTATAGTGTTTAAGCCTTGTTCTCTTGTTGTTTTATGACATGTCCTTTGCTAAGGGAATTTTGTTGCAGGTATTTGTTGATGTAGATTGATTTGTTCATGGGGTTTGAAACATTCATGGAGTACCAGTCTGCAAAAGCTGATTATCTATGCTCATTCTTGGAGCTTGGGATTGGTCCTATTTATCATACCAAACATATCAAAAGCCCACAATATTTTGTTCAGGAAGATCCATTTGATCATTCAGGTAACACAATTGCACAATGGAGATCTGACTTGATGACCAGTGACCACGTCTCTCTTGAAGCTGGAGAGCATTTGCCCCAGACTCTTGGATCTTCCTACTGATGATCCCTTACTCCTTCAGAACCTTGCTGCAGCATTATTTGTTGTAATCTCAGGTTTCATTCTATTTTATTTGTTAAATAATTCAATTTGATGGTTGACCTTGGAAATCTCTTTTAGGAATTTTTATTCCCATGTGTGAATAAATATTTCACCACCATACAAAAGAAGAATTCTAGGTACCCCAAGAAACTGGAAGGGAAACACAAAGTTACACAAAGCAAGGCAAGGACATAACTACCCAAATTCATCCTAGCTAAAAGGTGAGAAAATCATGCTATTCATGGGCCTTGCAAGGCCAAGGGCCCATTTCCAATAGGGAACCAGCCAGAATAAATTGATCAATATCTTCGTCAACATTCCAACATGGGCTTCAAGGGAGACGGGGAGTTGGCGATGGATAGGGAAGGACTGCCTTCAAATTGTTGGTTGTAACGGTGGATGTGGTGCTTATGCTAGGAAAGCTTATGTCAAAGCTGTAGAAACCCCTGGAACAGATGAGACACCATTCTGGTTTTGGAATTGAATAAGCTTGGGCAGCAGGGTTGAGATTTTCCCATTCGGATTTCCCTGAAGCCAAATCTTAAAGGGGAGACTTTTTTTTTTTTTTTTGGGGGGGGGGGGGGGTGGGCAGAGTTGAAGGAAAGACTATTGAGAATGTTTCTAGTGGTACACATTTTCTTAAACTCACCAGCAAAATAAATACATTTTTTAAAATTATTTCTTTTAATCATCTAAATTAAAAGTCAACAATTTAGGAGGATATCTGCTCACACAATCAAGATCTACAGACCATCATTCTCAAAAGAATATCATAATAAAACACAGTAATTTTAGTTACCCAGATTAATATTGACATCCACCTGGTTCAAGGAAGATTTGGGTTGACGTTGAAATGAAGATTTGACATCTTCAAACTGTTTGAGTTGATGTTTGCTTTGGAGAATATTGATGACCTAATGTACTTAAAAGCATGGAACGACATTTCGCCGGAAGTCGCCGGTTCGCTACCTGACGAACCCGGCGAACCGGCAAAATCTCGGCGAGATCTCACCGAGAATTCAAAACCGCAATTCGCTTCATGCAGTTTAAAATACATATAATATAATCAAATGAAAAGGCAAGGTTTTAAAATATATATAATATAATCATTTTTTGATTTTCAAACATTATCTTTTCAAACGTTTGTGACTTTGTGTCAGGCTATCAGCTGTCATGAAGTTTTTAAAAAAATAAAAATATAATACTTAATAGAAATGAGTCAAATCATGACTCCATTTTAGTCAAGTCATGTAAGGGATGAACCGATGAATACGTTAAGTCATTTTTTTTCTTCTTTTAATAATTTCATGGGTTTACATGAGCCACACACGTGGCTCAAATGCAATGGCTCAAATGTAAATGCACTGTTCATCTCCCTCCTCCCTCGCCTAAAACTCTGCAAGCCGAGTTTGTGCTTCCAAAAACCAGAGTATCAGCGAGGACGTTTGCTCTTCTGAAACCCATGGACGGTGGTGTTGTGACGGTGGTGGTGCCATGTGTTATCGTCGGAAATAGCTCGAAAAATCGCTAGTCCAGTGGTAAAATGGCCATTTTGGCGAGAAATCGGTAAAGTTCGTTTCGCCCCCATGTTTCATTTCGCCAGGGGGCGAAATTCGCCGAAATTTCCTTCCATGCTTAAAAGTAGAGGTGATAAATTGCCAAACCACTGAATATTTCTACAGTAAGTCCTCAAAGAGCCCAAGAGAATTAGGGTAAAGGTAGTAGTCATCCTTCATTAGTAAACACCAAAGGTTCAAAAATCAACCATAGTCCAAATACCGAGGATACCAAGGAAGCATAACACAATGGCAAATTCCCTAGCTAAAATGGCTTTAGCAAAATTCTCCTCTCTTCCACAAGCAATGTACATCGAAGACTTGAGCTCACTGGCTTATTCGGAATAGGAAATAATGGAAATTGATAATGAGCCATCCTGGATGAATCCAATAATGGATTATCTCAGAGATGATGTCCTACCTGAAGATAAGGAAAAGGCTTGAACCTTAAAGAGAAGATCAACAAAATTTGTTTTGAAAAATGGACTACTCTACAAAAGTACCATTACTGGTCCATTGCTAAAGTGTTTGGGATCCTCAAACGCTCAATACACTTCAACAGAAGTTTACGAAGGGATTTGTGGAAGTCATATAGGTGCGAGAGCTTGAACTTATAAGATCTTAAGACAAGGATTCAATTGGTCACGAATGCAGCATGACGCGATGAATTATGTAAAGAAATGTCATCAGTGTTAGATCCACACTTCAATACAGAGGCAACCTGACAATTAACTGATTTCTATTCTCAGCCCAATACCTTTTGCTATGTGGAGAATGGATATCTTTGGTCCATTCCCCATAGCTTCAGGAGGAAGAAAATTCGTTGTGGCAGTGATTGATTATTTTACCAAGTGGATAGAAGCTGAGGCTTTAGTGACCATAACTAATAATCAGATAGAGAAATTCTTCTAAAATAAGGTCCGATTTAGATTTGGTTTGCCTAAAATTCTACTCACAAATCATGGTAAGCAGTTCGATAACGAAAGATTTAAAGAGTTTTGCACACATTACCACATAAAGTATAGAAATTCCTCTTTTGCTTATCCACAGTAACAAATAGATTGAAATAAAATAATAATAATAAATAAATAAATAAATAACTCTTCTTTAAGGGATTGCGAGACGGCTGGATAAGGCAAATGCTCAATGGGTAGAAGAATTGTCATATGTGCTTTGGGTATACAAAACTACTGCTCAGACTCCAATAGGAGAGACACCTTTTAAGCTAACGTATGGATTTGAAGCTTTGGCCCCAGTGAAGGTAGTAGCCGAATCAAAGAGTGGACTCAACTGGCAGACTAATTCATTTTGAAATAGTCAATCACCACTCAACTCACTATTAAAATGATCAGAAGAATTCGATCCAGTAATGAATGAAGAGGGTCTAAAGCAAATTTGGAGTTCATACATGTAGTCAGAGAAATTTTGTTATATTGAAATATAGAATATCAACAAAGGACAACAACATACTACAATGCAAAGATCCGGCCTAGATCAAGTATGAGTCATAAGCCAAACATTGAACAATTACTAATGCAACAGAAATAAAAGCATAATGTACAATAATACAAGTGATACAAATTGAAATTTGACTAATCACTTAGGTTTACATAGCTGAAAGTAACTACATTTGTGATGACATAAAAGGAAAATTCTTAGAAACTATCTATTTAGGTAATTGTTTATGAGAATCGAGCTGATCTCTCATAGCTCGAGATTCCTCCTCTAGTAGTGTCAGTCAATCTTCTATAATGTATAGGTGTGTCTCTATCATCTCTTGTGTGGAAGTTATCGCTGACAACTGAGAAACCACACCCGATGCCTCGGAAGTTGAATGTGATATACCTCCAACCTCAAAATGTCAAGCTGGAATAGTTTCCTCCTCATCTTCCTAAAACTCCTGATCATCATCATCATCATCTTGAGCTTGAACCTCATCCTCATCCTCATCCTCATCCTTAGTATCCTCATCGTCCTCATCATCATCTGCATCCTGAGCCTAAATCTCATGTGAAGTTTGGATTGTTGCCTCCTTATCCTTGAATAATTTCTACTTGTGTGATGTGTGTTGTTCTTGGGAAAGACCTTTGAAACCCTAGAACCCTTTGGGAAGCCTAGAAAAAATTTCTTCAGGTTCGTTATTCGTAGCCTTTGTTCCTACCTTCATTCGATTTGTTACCTGTGCATCTCTTGCATTCTTACCATTTGCTTGTTTGAGTTCCTCTCAGCCGTTTAAGAAGTCAGCCAAGAGTCTAGTGTTCTGTACCTATTAGATCTGTTTTTCGTTGTACCTTCCATCCCCTTGGTAAAGATTCGGTGGAAGAATCACACCCCTGAAGAAGTTTCCCCATCTTGTTGGAAGCCCAGCTATGCTTTTTAAGGGGTGAGATTGTGAAATCCCACCTAACCCTAACCTTGCTGCTGTGCCAAATGCATACATACCATATGCATTGTTTGATTTATTCTCTGTCGTATGAATTGTCTAGTTTCGTTTGGTAAAAATTTACCTCTTTACCAAACGAAATTGATCTATTCTCTCTTTTATTCCTTCTAGTGCCTTCTATTCCCTTTGATAGGAGGTTGATCTTAAGTCATTCCCATGACTAATCCTTCAACTACCACCTTCCCTTATATATATATATATATATATATATATATATATATATATATATATATATATATATATATATATATATATATATATATATATATATATATATATATATATATATATATATATATATATTATATATATATATATATATATTCATGTTTTCCCATCAAAACTTAATTTGGTGCGTGTGATTGCTGTGAAAATCGCTCTAATCGTTAATGGTTTTCTTCGACATCAAAACAATTCAATATTTATTACACTTCAATTTTTTTAACAGTGATGATTTACGATGTTAAGATCTATAAAAATGGAAACAGCATTAAAATGAAAATTCGCCAACTCCAAAAGTCTGGTCATGTTCTTGAATTTTTTATCATTTTAAATTTTGATTCTTTTACTTTCTTTTATTGGAGTTTTCCTTTTCTTTCTTTTTTGTTGGGGAAGGGGACAGCCGGGTTTGCTTGTTTGTTAATATATCTTTAAGTAACAATATTTGCATGAATGGCATAAATACCTATAAAGAAAGAGCAAACCCTGACATCAGGGGCGGAACCAGAATTCAATAGTGGGGAGGGGCCAAATAATAAAAGTTCAAATTGGGGAAGCACACCTACATATATTTTGTGGGGCCCACATATATTTGACAAAAATAGATAAATTATTAATAATGATATTTTTTTCAACAAGATATAGGTAAATTAAAGCATCAATTAAAATAAAAAATACACGTGACTTTAACCCTAAAAAATTTGCAAAAATAAAAAAAAATTAATAAGAGATGCAAACCAATGGTTAGTTAGTTAAATTACAATTATAGACATTTTATTTACAATATAAAATCAAATAATAAAAATTGCAAAAGAAATACAAAAACAAAGAATATAAAATCAAATAAAAAATAACATAAAAATAAATAAAAGAGAAAATATAAATAAATTGAAAGAGAGAGAGAGAACCTAATTGTGCAGAAGATGTTTACGAATGAGGGTTGGTTGAGTGGTAAAGATCCATACTTCTCATTGGGAGGTCTTGGGTTCGACCCTTGCGGATGGCATTACATTTCCAGTATTAAAAAAAGCACCAGTACCAAAAAAAAAAAAAAATCCCAAAATTTCCTTAATCTGCACTTATAGAATAAATAAGAAGAAAAGAAAAGAATGAGAGAATAAATAGAGATTGAGGAGTTAATTTCCATTAAGAATGACATTTTGAATATTTAATAATATCTTTTTTTTCAAAAATTTTCCTTAACACACGTTTATAGAAAGAGAATATATAGGAAGAAAAGATGTGAGAGAGAAGAGCAGAGAGAACTAATTGAAATTGAGGAGTTGGTTTCCATTAGAAATGGCATTTTGAATACTAAATAATAATTTTTTTTGAAAAATTTACCTTAGCCCACGTTTATAGAAGGAGAATAAATAGGAAGAAAAGATGTGAGAGAGAAGAGATAGGAGAATAAATAAGGATTGAAGATTTATTTTTTAAATAGAAATGACATTTATACCCATTATTTTACATTTAAAAATTATTTTCAAATTAAGGGAGGAGGGGAAATAGTGATATTTCACATGTGAGAAGAGAAATAGCTGAAAAAATGAAAAAAAATTAATATAAAAAATAAAAAACTTAAACAAATAATAAAAAAATTTAAAAATCCGGACGGGCCATGGCCCCCGGCCCCGGCCCCTTAGTGGGTCCGCCCCTGCCTGACATAGTCTCATTTGATTGTCTTTGGCATCTCTTCAAGGGAATTAGAGTAACGGTAGTAAAAAAATGTGGCTATAATCCTTCACTAGTAAACACAAATAGTTCAAAAATAAACCATAGTCCAAGGGGTAGATAGAGCCAACCATCCCATCTCCTCCCATTTCAAAGGTAATAGAAGCACCCATGGAAGCAAAAGCTATTGGTGTTCTAATGGAGACTTTTCTTTTTTTCTTTTATTTTGGGTAATCTGTTCTAATTGAGACTTGAGACCACACAGAGAGGAAAGAAGCACAAGCATTTCTGTTCTATTCATGTTTCAAACAATACACAAACCCTACGACTAACATTCTAATTTTCAACACCTATTCACTAGATAAGCCATTAATGGGGGTTAAGGGTGTGGGGAACAAAAAACCAAACAGATAAGTGATGTACAAGTTTTATTGGTGGTGGTGGGCAGCGGCTGCTAAGCTAAGTAATGTTAGTTCCAGGCAGCCCAATTGGCTGCACTGCCAACACGAGGCATGCAAGTGTTCCTGGAAAAAGCATCAACCTTAAAGATGGCCCCACACATGGCACCTTCACTGTCTACCCTCGGCATTGCCTTCAGCTTGTTCATCGGATGCTCGAAGCTCGTCAACCCTCCTCCACTGTGAAACATGCAACCTGGAACAACCACGAACCCAAAAAGGCAAAAACCCATTAATTATTAGGTTAAAAGGAAATCGGAACCAAAATCCCTCAAATTTCTGATGTGTTCTCTAACATACCAGTCGGAAAAGGTGCGAAGGATTTGCCGCAGCTTGTTTTGATGACCTCCAGATCGTCAGAAACCACAACCGAATCATCTTCTGCAATGCCCCAGTGCAACTTTACTCTTCCATCCGAGCTCTGCTCAGAAACACAAACAATTAAACAGGTATGTTCTCTGTCATGTTATTTACTTTATAAGATTCAGATTTAGAGAGAGTGAGAGAGATTGGAAGAAGATTGAACACACCAGAGCAGCAAACACAGTGCCTTCCTTGCGATCAAACACGACAAAACCAAAACTTCCATCGAGTTCCTTGACGACTTGATCAGCAGGGTAAGGTCCCCTGTCTCGGAGAGTTCGGTAGGCCTCAATCACAAGCATCGCCTCGTTAGCATTCTTAGACAATCCATACTGCTTGATCAGACTGCAAAGGTTGTTCAAGCTCCCAAGAAACACACAATATATCTCATCATATCCGCAGAACAACCTGCAATTTTGATTCAATAAGCTTTTCTTTTTCAAATGCGAACTCGAAGAAAGAAATCAAACAAAATTAATGAATGAATTAACACCTTTGGTTAGTGAGCGAGTAGATTCGGTCAGGACGAACGTAAGCTAGAACCGCATCGTTGTTGAAGGACATGGAGAAGGCATTATCTGGATGTGAAGAGATGAAATCGTTGAGAATTTCCTGGGGCAAATTGGATCTTTTAGCCCTCTTAGATGAAACAGGGCAGTTCAGCTCCTCTGGTGGATGTGCAACCGCCTTGTTGAAGATCGCCAACATCTTTGAATATCTTTGATTTCTAGGTAGGGCTTGAATTGGAACAATCGAATTGAAGTCTATGAAACTAAACTAAAACTGGAAACAGTAACTCTGAAATTTAAGGAAAACAAAACAAGGATCGATGAGATGAAGGAGGAGGAGATATGTCTAATGTATTTATAGATGGATAAGGTGAGTAGATTTTAGCTTTTGCCAGAAATTAAAAAAAGTTGGTGACGCAGTGACATGTCAGATATTATCCAAAAACTTAGATCTTCGTGCAAGGTAAATGGATAAGATTTTAAAAAGGTAGCAGGTCAGCCGTTAGAATTGAGTCCGGGTCAGCGACCTTGACGCTTCCGGATGGGTATCGATTTGTAATTATAATTTATAACTATTAAAAATGAAACGAATGTCCAAATCGAATTTAAATGGGTTGTTGTATTTGACTGGAGGGGTAAAGCCCAAATGGCAAATGGTTTGGGTTGGTTCGGATCAACCATGTGTGGTTTGTAAGGATGTCAACGGTGCTGTTTGGAGCAGTTTTGGGTTGGGCTTAATGGTTTCGGACTTAAATACAACTAACCCAAATACGGCACATTAGCAAAATAATAGTTTTCGGCCGGTTTAAGGCCCTTTTTGGTATCAATTATCATTGTCAATTATGAGAAATTTTCATTATTTTAAATTGTTTGGCATCTATTCGAATTTATTTTATTTAAAATAATAGAAAAACCTCCAAAATCCTTGAACTTTTTGTCCATTATGGTTATGATGAATTTCATTATCTTCTTTGTGTAAGTTTCTTAAAATTCTATAAGTAAGATGAGGGTAAAATAGTCATACACTTCTTTTATACACCTACTTTTCCTTCTTTTCTCACTTGTTTACTTCATTTTTAATAATTTTTATCTTGCCCAACTTATTTTCCATTTTATATTTATTTTCGTAAATTCACCAAACCATTTTCATTCTTGACCAATAATGATTCTTGTACTTATTTATTTTAAATAGGCATAATAGAGAATGAGAATTGTTACCGAAAAGAGCCTAAATGTGGTGCAGTTTGGATTCGGCTAACTAACGGTTTAGGCTAGCAATCTATACTCGGGATGACTAACGGTTTGGGCTAACAATTTATGATATGCAAGAAAAAGAACAAAAAGAAATAGTTGAGCATGTTGTAACAAGAGCCAAAATTCTATGAAAAGCAAAATTGTTATTGATTAATTCCCATTAAAAAAATAAAAAATCATTCCACATTAATTAATTTAACTTGATATGCAATGGCATACTTCTAGATTAAATAAATATTTACTTAATTTAAACAAACTTGGTACATTCAATTGAGCATTCATATTTAATCCTTATAATTGTCTTTTACAAGTAGTAGAAGACTATTTGATCTTTGAATTCATCCTCGATTTTTTTGATAGTTTATACCAACTACCTAGTGGTAATATGATGATTCAAACAATATTTAATGTAAAACTATAAAACGGGTATTAAAACGGTTTATAATGTGTTGCAATTTGGGTTCGGGTTGGTGCGGGTTCGCCATCCCTCAATCCAAACATAGCCCATTAAGGTTCGATCTGAGACGGTTCGAGCTATAACAGACCAGCGACGGTTCGGTTTTACTGTTCGGACTGCAATTTGACACCCTAGTGGTTCGTTAACTTATTAATGATATTAAAATATTAAATTATATTAGCATATGATATTATCATATTATTATATAAAAGTACTTATTTTAGTTCGCCGCAAATTATTCATTGAACTAAATTATCATATTTCTCTGTATAAAAAGGCTTTACATATAATTATTTAAAATTGCATAATTTTATTTGTTTCTTAGAGTAAAATTGTCCATTCATTTTCATCTTATGACCATTCTATAAAGTAAATTCCCCTGAAAAAAATACATTAAAAGTAATAGCTAAATTTTAGGAATGAATTATTAACAAGATTTAAAGGTAGGTACTGATAACTACTTCTATGAGTAGGTTTGATTACTTTTTTTGAACTTTTTTATCCAAGTAAATTGACCACCTCTGATGGGAAACCACAATGCTTATGCCTAAGTAAGATTCTAGCTCATACAGACCTTTTGGTCAAGACATTTATTTGCCATTCATGGCCAAATTCAAAGACTCAATGAAGCATTCCACTGACTCGACCATGAGATGACCACTTGGTAGAATGGGGGGCTCGTGTTATGCAAATTTTGGCAAAGTCTTGAACCCTAAGTAGACCAAGGTCTAGGCCAGGCTCATGGTTGTCAATTCTAGTTCATCAACCCCTTTCGTGATGAGGCCCCTAGGCCGGGTTGCTCCATTGCTAGGAGACTTTTGGCATGGACGTCTCGAGATGTACCCATCCTCATGGCAGGAGATTGGATGAGATTGAGAACCCGGCCTCCAATCCCAGGATTTGTAATGCGGCTTGCACTCACCCACTTGAAGCTTTGACATTCCATGTATGTCAAGAGACACGTTGACCTAACTCAATCTGTCTGGGGTGTCGTTCCAAGTTGTTTGTCAGGAGAGCATATAAAGTCTTGTCAATATCAGCATTAATTGCCTGGTTAGTGTCAGGCCTATGCCTGTCATGATGGAGACATCCCTAAATGCTATGTGTGCTCCCCAGAGGAGATCTACAACACATTGGATGATCCAAACACCACGAAGCGCTAGGTTCCACAAAAATACCCCTCATCTACCAGAGTATCTGGTAATGTGCATTTTATTCCTTGAGCATTTACTGTTCATCATCTTCTTAGTTTTCCAAGTCCCAGGCTTGGGGCGGTGTTGATCCTAAATCTAACTCAAGCTTTGGAGGTGGTTGAGCAACTTGAGAGCTGGCCCACACTCACTCTCTCTTTCTGAACAGGTTCTATAGCCAACTAGTGGGATCAACCACGTTTCATGCGAAGGGGTCAGATTTGGGCACAACAACTATAAACCATATAAAAAAATTCAAGTCGAACCAAGAAATGGAAAGGAAAAAACAAAATTACACAAAGCAAGGCAAGGATATATTACCCAAAAATCCAAGCTGAATGGTGAGAATCATGCTATCCATGGGCAACATTTTGCAAGGGCTCATTTCCAATTAGAGGAGGACAGGGAACAAGCAGAAAAAACAAAAGATCATCAATATCTTTGTCATCAGTCCAACATGGACCTCAATAGGGAGACACTGGGAGTTGGTGATGAATGGGGAAGGGCTGCCTCCAAAGGCAGCAGGAGAGGGTTCAGGTTCATCAAATTTTGAGTCTTAACGGTTGGATATGATGCATATACTTAGACAAGCTTATGTCAAAGCTGTAGAAGCCCCTGGAACAGATGAGACACCATTCCGGTTTGGAATTGAATTGAGATTGAGGCCGCAGGGTTGAAACTTTCCCATCTAGATCACCCCAAAGCCAAATCTTAAAGGGGAGGTTGGGGCCAGAGGTGCATAAAATTGAAGAAGTTGGGGAAGGAAGTTGGCGAAGGAGAAGCCATAGAAGCTCAATAGCTAACCCTATTGAGTTGTGCTTCTTCTTTTTTATTCCAATTCACCTGAATATTTTCTATTTGGCCAAAAATTTCGTATCCAATTTGATTGTATCAAGTGAGTTGTTTTCTTTCAACCATATCCATTCAGAAAGAAGTTACTAGTCACAAGGATTCGTAGCTTTAATGTTAGTGGTTGCTTGAGGCAGTCAAAAGCCACCACCAGAGCAATAACCATGAGAATATATAAGAACAAATTTTACGAGTTCCAAACCTCCAACCGAATAAGATCAAGCATGAGGATGGCAGCTGGTCTTATTAACCCTGTGATCTTAGGTGTATAATGTTTTTTTTTTTTTTTTTTTTAAGTAGCAAAATTCAAAGTAATTAGTAATTTATGGTGACAAAATTCAAAGTAATCTTTACATTGAATACATATTTCTTTAAATTATATTATTAATTGAATTTAGGAAGATACCAGCTGACAGGATCAGGAAAGTGATGTTTTGCAATTTTTTCTACTCCCCGCAGCTATGGACCATCATTATTGATGTTTTCAATGGAACCAAGTTCCGAATAAAAACATAATTAAATACATTATTTTAGTTATCTAGAAATAAAGGGCTACCTTTATTATTTTTTTTCTTTCGGATAAACGGAAACCTTTACTTAGTTCGAGGAAGATTTGAAGAAGTTACATGTTTCTACGCCATTGAATATTTCTACAGAGGTCATCAAAGAGCACAAGAGAATTATATGTATGGAGAAAAACTAACCCCCACCTAATCTCATTTGGTTACCTTGAGGCATCTCTTCCAAGGGAATTAAGTTAAAAATAACAAAATGTGGCTGTAATTCTTTCTTCTCTTTCCTTTTTTGAGAGAAAGGAAACAAGAGCATTTCTTTTCAATTCATGCTTAAAAGATACACAAGCCCTACTCTACTACAAGCCTACAAGAACAACATTCTAAGTTCTAACTTGTAACACCTAATATATTCACCGGATAAGCATTAGTGGGTGACGGGAGTGGGGGTAGGTAAGAAACCAAACAGGAAGGGAAAGTCATGTACAAGTTTTATTGGTGGTGGGCGGCGGCGGTGATAGGCGGCTGTCAACATGAGTTCCAGACAGACCAGTTGGCTGAACTACCAACACGTGGCATGCTAGTGTTCCTGGAGAATTTATCAACCTTAAAGATGGCCCCACACATGACACCTTCACTGTCCACCCTCGGCATTGCCTTCAACTTGTTCATCGGATGCTCGAAGCTCGTCAACCCTCCTTCACTGTGAAACATGCAACCTGCAACAACCACGAACCCAAACACACACTTATTATTAGGTTAAACGGAAATCAGAACCAAAAACCCTCAACTTCTGATGTCTTCTCTAACATACCAGTCGGAAAAGGTGCGAAGGATTTGTCGCAGCTTGTTTTGATGATCCCCAGATCGTCAGAAATCACAACTGAGTCATCTTCTGCGATGCCCCAATGCAACTTTACTCTTCCATCTGAACTCTGCCAAAGAAACACAAACAATTATGTTCTCTGTCATATTATTTACTTAACAAGATTCAGATCTAGAGAGAGTGGAAGAAAATTGAACATACGAGAGCCGCGAAGACGGTGCCTTCCTTGCGATCAAACACGACAAAGCCAAAGCTTCCATCGAGTTCCTTAACGACTTGATCAGCAGGGTAAGGTCCCCTGTCTCGGAGAGTGCGGTAAGCCTCAATCACCAGCATCGCCTCATTAGCATTCTTAGACAATCCGTACTGCTTGATCAGACTGCAGAGATTGTTCAAGCTCCCAAGAAACACACAGTATATCTCATCATATCCACAGAACAACCTGCAATTTCGATTTAATAAGCTGTTCGTTTTCAAATCGATCTAAACTCGAAGAAAGAAATCAAACAGAATGAATGAATGAATGATTTCAACACCTTTGGTTAGTCAGAGAGTAGACTCGATCAGGACGAACGTAAGCTAGAACCGCATCATTGTTGAAGGACATGGAGAAGGCATTATCTGGATGTGAAGAGATGAAATCCTTGAGAATCTCCTCAGGAAAATTAGGTCTTATAGCCCTCTTAGATGAAACAGGGCTGTTCAGCTCCTCTGGTGGATGTGCTACTGCCTTGTTGAAGATCGCCAACATCTTCGAATTTCTTTGATTGATTTCTAGGGCTAAAATTGGAACAATCGAATCGAAGTTCGAGGAGAAACTAAAACTGGAAACAGTAATTCTGAAATTTAAGGAAAACAAAGCAAGGATCGATGAGATGAAGGAGAAAGGAGATATGTTTAGTGTATTTATAGATGGAAAGAGGCGAGGAGGTTTTAGATTTTACTGGAAATGGAAGGAGGCACATGAAGAAGAAGATATCCAGAAATGGAAAAGTTAGTGATGGGATGACATGTCAGACATTATCCAAATACTTAGATCTCCGTGCAAGGTAAATAGATGCAAATAGATAAGATTCTAATCTATTAATTCTCCCCCTTTTGTTTTTGGTCAAAGGAAAGATTAGATGGTTCACCACTTATGAAAGATGAGCATGTGATCACCGCCCAGTTTTCCTAGATTCACATATGTCACCAATCAAATGGCTGAGAAGCCTCATAGCTGAGGAATCTGGATCTTCTTCCCGTCGGGAGCACTCTGTGCTCCCCCATGGCTTTCTGATCACAAAAACCAGTCAGTCGAGGTCGCTGATCCAGACTCCATAGCTAAGCATGTGATCATCGTACAGCTTTCCTAGATTCACGTATGTCACCAATCAAATGGCTGAGAAGCCGTTGAAACTATTTCATTATTAAATAAATTGGAGTGAAAATCCAGTGGAGTGGCTCAATTGATAAAAGCCAAACTTTTCACATAAGAGGTCAGAGTTTGAATCTTATACCTTTTCGTCATCTATCGATTAACCTTCATATAGAATAGTACACTTTTAATTATATTTTTTGCGTTAAAAAAAATAGTACTTTTAAATTAATCTTAGATTTTTTTTTTTTTTTTTATAAAAATCTTATAACTCTTTACCCTCTTAGAGATTTACGTTAACTCATAACTCTTTCCCCTCTTTTTCTATTAAAACTAAATATTGTCTAAAGAAGATGATTCTATTTCCTACAAAGAAAACTCCGAATGGATAAACATATTTTACTTTCCATTAATATATAACGTTGAGTAGAAACCTGTATCCTCTGTACCATCCTCATAATCCTGAACTTTGATATGGTGGGTCAAAGGTATCATATTCGTGTATTACCACTATTTCACACTAATAAAAGAATGTAAAAATAATATTATCCAGTATCTTGCACGTAGAGGATCTAAGCATATAATATTCGGTGAAAAGAATTAAGCCTTTTAATATATGATTTATTAAGACAAAAGGAATATATCACCTCATTAAGTGGGGTCAGAGTCCATACCTTTTAGTCAAATAATCATTTTTTTTTTTGGGAAAAAATAATCATATTTTGTAGCATATTTAATTGGAAGTTGTCAAGTTTTGGAAAGTCTAAGCTAAGGTATCTAATCAATTGATGAGAATTCGTGGTCCCACAGAATTATAGGTTATTATACTAGTGTTAGTGCCAAACAGGACCCTAGGGCAGGTGAAGACCCAAGAGTAATTTACATCCACAAAAGCACGTAGCCACGTAACGGTGGAAGAAATTAAATTTCCAACTAAGTGTAGCTGACAGTGATCCGAGTCAGCAACCCCGTGTTTTGATCTATCTACAGAGTCTAATCTAGTAGTCTTCAATCTTGGTCAAACGTGTGGATAGGATTAAACATACACATGTGCGTGACAGAGATTAGCCCACTCGACTCTCACTGTCTTCAGATGTCTCACGTGTCTCACTCACCTAATCTAATCACACCCAAAGTCTCCAAGTCTCAAACGTTGAATTCTGTTTGGGAACTTTCTACGTTAGCAGCAGCGTGTAGAACCGTTCTAGAAATCTGTTCTTGTCAGTTGTCCCTTTCTTTCAATCCGGTGGGCGTTTTGGGTAGCAGTAGCACATTGTTTTTTATTTTTATCGAAAAGTAAAAACAAAACCATGGTTTTACCGCACACGGTTCAAATCGGATATTGATCCATATAAATATCACCAACGAAAAAAATGAAAAATTACATGATTAACTATTTTTAGATTTTTCTTTACAAAAATAATTATTCAATGTTCCACTTAATAAAATCAGCTAAAACTAAGTTTAAGTTTACAAAACTAGTCAAAACAGTATTTTTTTCATTTCTTTGACATTTTTAACTCCCTAAAACTAATCAAATTAAAAAGGGAAAATCACTATTTTGTTTAAAAGGGGAAAATCATTAATATTTCATTTTCTTTGGACATTTTTACCCCATATTGGTATGATTAATTTTAGAGGTAAAAACATCTAAATGAATGAAAAATCACTATTTTGACTAGTTTTACAAATCCAAACTCAGTTTTAACTAGTTTTATTAAATGAAACTTTGAGTGGTTACTTTTGTAAATAAAAATTTAAAACTAACTAATCAAGTAATTTTCCCAAAGAAAAAAAAGGGTATTGATCTGTTCAAAACCAATAGGTTGTAACAAATTGACAGTGTCAAACAAATTTGTGTTGATTTTTTTTTTTTAATTTTTGTATATTGAGAATGGAGATATATATTACATAATATATCATGAAAGAATCAAATTCACGACTCTTTCATTAAAGAGGTGTTGGTCTTACCAACTAAGCATCCTATGATGGTACTCTTAATTTTCTTTGAAGGAGATATTCGTAGTGTTCTATAGTGTTCCTGTGGTGTCTCACATTACCATATAGATCACCTTTAAAACTATGTAGTATGATATATGATGGACCAATTCAGATACCGTGCTCATATACAAATTTTTTTTTTTTTTTTTTTTTGGGTAGAACCATGTACCCACATACATGTGAGAGTTATGGAACCTTTTTTGAAGGGTGAAATATTAACAACTTTTGGAAGTTATCCTAGTTTTGGTGTGGTTGGGTTGTCAACTAAACCCGCTTTACTCTTTTCTATACACATTTTCTTTATTCCCGTTCCTCCTTTGTCACTCGATACGTACGTGGTTGTACCTCTCTTCTATTAACCCAGTCGCTTTCTCATTTCATTTTGTCCTCCTATCTTTTTTAAACCCAGGCGCCCTCCATTCTTTCCTCTCGTTCCTGCTTCATCTGCTCTCTGATAATCATTCTTCTTCCTACGATGTCACAGGCATTTCTCTCCAAACTCTGTTTCTTCTCAATGCAACTGAAGTATCCTATATGGCTACTGCATTTGTTTTCCCAAACCTGCCAAGGAAGACCTATGTTCTGTACTATCTGGTTGTGGTTCAATAAAGGCAAATTATGCTGATTTTGGAACTTTCACCCTGTTTATAGATTCCCTTCTCTGACTTAACTTTCTCTGAGCCATCCATGGAGCGCTATAGAATGGATGGTTAGGATTAGATCCTTCTGTGGCTTTCAGGCTTGACCCCATATCTAGTTCAAACCATTGGTTAAGACCGGTCGATCCAGTGGAAACCGGGTCTTGGGTGATTTATTCACAATACGAGCCCCCAAGCTTGCTAACCAGATTGAAATCAAATTGAACCTCCGGTCAGGAGGTTTAAGTCTTTTCTCTGGTCATTTTAACTAGCCTTTGTCTTATCAGCTTTATTTATTTCTTCACTTGATTCGGGCGTCGAGAATTCTTCAATACTTGAGCTCATCTCTAGTCAAGAGAATTTATTCAAACACAAAGTTCATCTTTCAATTGAAAAAGTTCATCAAGAATTCCGAGCTCATTTTTCAACCTATAGAGCTCATCAACAACTCCAAGATCATCCTTTGACCTGATGAGTTCATCTATTGATTTATAGAGCTCATCAAGAATCCTGACCTCATCATTTGGTCGATGAAGCTCATCGGGTGTCACATCCACCCAGCCGGTACCCTACCTGGCATACCTCCCCAAGATCGGTATCGAGGAAATCAACCTCCCACATTCACAATAATATAATCAAGAACAAGACTAAATAAATGTTAACAATATTAATTAATAGATCAAAGCAAAGTAACGAAATAACATCAGAGTGCGGAAATGATACTAATATATAAGTATAGTCAAAATGTAAAGTGAGGCGGAATCTCACTCTATGAATACAGCGGAATGTAGTTCGAATGTCAAAAGAAGATTACAACAGATTCCAAAGGAAATGAAGAAATAATAAAGAAACTAAGCTAGAGTCTATTCTACTTTATAAATAACGTCTTCATAAACATAGACTTCAAAAATTAAGCTCAGACGTTCCCACTCCACGGTAGGGCTAATCATGGTACATAAAATGAGCACTCGAGGGATCATCACCGAGATCTTCATAACTGCCAACACCTTGCGTGTAGTACGCTTCTTCAGCTTGCGCTTCCTCATATTGGCCTACATAGTCTTCTATACCTGTAGAATAATCTAACAAAAGGAGTGAGTTCAAGAGAACTCAGCAAGAGAAGTCATTCCATAACAACATAAATAACATGATAACAAAAACATAATATGATGCAATATGATATGAGACAGACAATGCATGTATGAGTCTAACTCTATGTATGATGGTCTCTAAAGGCAGACATGCTTTAAGTCATAGTACCATACTTCTTTGGGAAGGTCATTTACTCACCCTCAACCATCTTGGTATCTTGGGTTCTGCCGATGGTAGTTGGGTCTTGCATCCCTCTCAGACATTCCATGGCTGGGGTTTAGGTCACCTCTCTCTCACATCACCATTGGTCTAAGTATTGGCACATGTTAGGGTAAAACCTAGCCAAACGCGAGTCATCTACTTGGTTATATCAACTCAGATCCAGATACGTCCATTCCTCGCCCCGACTGATCCTTTCCGGTATCTTTCACACTAGAGTCAGTGTATCCTATGACTACAACCAACTCGGACTACAGACTCATTAACCCTATTGGTCATCCACAAATAATAGACGGGAAGCTCTCATGTCCTCTCACGGGTTGGCTACCGGTCTTGAACGCCCATGAGCCCAAGTCTACTAAATGCGACCCTACCAATGAATGGCCTCTCACGAGAGTATCCACAATGTGATTTATATCCCCTCACGGATTGGTTACCGGTCTTGAGCGCCCATAAACCCCTATTGCTACCACGGGTTACTTAGTCTCAATACCCTTTCGAATTGGGTTTGATATAACAAGGAGTCTTAGCCAAACATTGTTAGACAAGTCCTAGGTATGACAACCAATAATCCGGGAAAGTGTCAAAGGGACCATCAAAAATATCTCATATTATTCCCACTAATGTCCAAGGACAGAAATGTCAAAAGGACATTCCCCAATCCCAAATCATACCTAAACAATCACATTCCCAATTTAGTCATATCACACACCACTGATATCTCATCAAATGAAAGAGTATATAAAAACAAGATCAAATGAATAAGCAACATACATGAGTAAGTAATCATACATGATCAAGTACATAAAGGAAATAAGAAACTAAGATCCTATTGTACTTATAGCATTCATATCATAATAGAAACTACAATATCAATAGCAAATCTAGGTGATTCCCAATTTAGAAACTAAGATTCATGCAATCTATGTTAATATGGTAACAACTATCCTTACTTTAAATAGATTCGAAGATATTCTGGACAGAAGAGAATGGATCCAAGGTTAGCAAACAAACCCTAGAATAGCATCATACAATCATTAGGAAGCAGTCCTAAAAGAATAAGCATCAAACAAATCGAAACGGACGAAGAAATCCCTTGCTGTCATGCCAGATAGATTGGCTGGGTAGATTGATCCAATCGACCCGGCAGTCTGCCCAATGAACAATACAAATCCAAAATCAAAATTTTGGTCCGAAACTTATTCTACATGATCCGGAATGCTACGAAACTTGGAGGGAATGTCTAACACAGTAATCTAAGACTTTCTAGCATATGTTAGACATCAAACGACGATAAAAACCAATACTTACTAATTTAGAATCATACTTTCTAATTTGGTAGAAAACATAGTTTTCAATGAAAACATGCTATAAATGAAAGAGATGAACTAGAGATGATGAGATCTCATTCTAGTAGACTAACACAGTAAATCAAGAGTATGAATGACCATGGAGATGCATCTATAATGCTAGAAGAAATCAAAATAAGAATATGATCATAGATGCATGTAGAAAACATAAGAATCATAGCTAGAACTGAATATGAATTGCATAAAAGAATGAATAGAGATTGTAGAAGATATGAATGCAAGGATGCAGCATCTTCTTCATAATCTCAGTTCAAAGAAGAGAATGATCATAGTAAGAGTGAATCAATAACATATTAGAGTGATTACTAACCTTTGATTGAAGAACAAGAGAGAGAACTTGAATGTTGCAAGGTTTGATCTTCTTCAACACTCTTGGAGGCTTTGAGAGGAGTTCCTTTCGTTTTCTAAGTGTTTTGGAGGCTAGGGATACTAAAAATACGAAGTCCTATGGTATATATAGCAATATAACCTAAACAGAAGATTATGCTCGAATTCTGTCTACTTATGTCGATTGGCTAGGTAGACTGACCCAGTCGACCCAGGCTGTCAGCAAAGCCTGAATCAGGGATTTGAGGGCCTTTCTCTTATCGAAATCAAATAAGATTTTAAACACATAAACTATAACTTACCTAGCATGGAGAAATGCCTTCAAATCATGCAAACCATGCGCTAAGGTCATCAATCAATCTTATCTTCATCAAGGTGTAGTCTCTTTCCCAAATCCAACAAGGTCTTCAAGTATGGGGCATCATCGTCAATCTCCATGGGTTTGGAGTTGAACACCATGTCTTCTACTGATATGGCCCATAGTTGACTTTACTTCTACTTCGGGTCTTCGAATCTACAATCAATAGAGTATTCGGGTTAAGGTTAGGGCCGGAATTCACATCGGGTATCGACAAATCCTTCTTTGAGCTGGAGAGTTCATCAATGAATATTGGATTCATCAGAGCCATCTTCTACTTTTGGAGTTAGTCATTCAATCTTGAACGATGATTCTAAAATTGTTTATCTATGTGGCAAGATCTAGATTCGTCAACATTTGAGTTTCCGAAACCACCAAATTTTATTTTTCAAAACTAGAATTTTGGCTTACAGCTTGAACTCATTTGGAAATGGATTTTCCTTGCCTTGGGAAAACACTTAATCTTTGTAATCATTTCAAAAATAAAGTTCAGCCCCCGAAATCATCTTGAATATCTAATGAAGACCTCAGCTTGTCAGCCTTTTTCCATCTACTCATAAATGCTAACCTTCATTTTCCGCAAATATGGTCTATCTTCTGGCGTACGATTTCAAGACCTTTTTCTTGACTTATCCATCTTCTCCACGTGTTCAATTGCGTTGTTCCAAAAATTAAGTGATTCGACTCAAACGTCGATTCGAATCAATTACAACCGTCGATTTGAATCATCGCATATTTTCCCTCCAAAATTTAAGAGTTTCCAATCACGTCGTTCTACCTCCTATACTTACTCCTTCTTTGTTGCCTCTTTTCTTCTTCATCTTCTTCTCAACTTTGTCTTTACGTTCTTTGTTTGTCTGCAACTTGCTTCATTATTCTGTTAAATACTTTTCGAACCTCCCATTTCATCTTCTTTCCTTTCATTCCCTCATGGATCATCCTGATAAACCTATTGGTTCCAATCTTGTTCCTGAATCGGAGACCCCTTCAAAATCCATTCCAAAAGGAGACTTTGTTGATCCTTCCTCCAGTGAAGCCCCCAACTCAAATTGGGACCCCGTTCCATACGCTCATGATGAAATAATAGTCCCTACAAACCTGTGGATACTAAGAAATAGAAGAAGAATCCAAAAACCACTGGTCCTAAGTGGTACCCTACCAAGATCAAAAAAGCCAAGCTATCCTCCTATCTGTGAGATTATCGTTTTCCTTCTGAAGTCAAGGCTTGGGCTCCTGAACTCTCTGACAGTGCTCACCAGACTGCTCCTAGTGTCATAGCCATTTACATCAAGATTTGAGAGGCCTAGTTTAGGATTCCCCTGAATCGCTGGGTTAAATCTCTTCTCAACTACAATAAAATATATCCCTGCCAATTGACCCCAAATAGTTGGAAACTTGTCAACTGTTTATGGGCATTTGTTTGGAAAATGGACGCAGTCCCTCTGTCAATCTTTTTAGGAACTATTATACTCTGAAAGTTGGAAGCGAGCATGATTTTCTACATTTTTCAAAGAGAACTGGCATCAATGCCGAATTGGATGATCGTTCTAACTTTGTTGAATCGTCCATTCCACATGACAACAAAGGCTGGAGAGAAGAAAAAAAATTGTGCTATCCGCTTTCCAAATTACCATTCCCGATGGGATTTCCATACCATCAAAACCTTGGCTCCCTTTAACCAAAGGCCTCCTCTTGATGAATATGATCACCAAACATGGACTTGTTTCCCTCAAGAGTTCAAATTGATGTAAATAAGTTCAAGACTGAAGATGGGTTAGCCCGTTATGGTCTCCTGCCATGTACATTTCCTTTCTTTTCTTTTGTGACCCTCACACCTTATTTAGGGGTCAGAATTTGGAAAGCCCCGAGCATTGCTAACATTCAGCAAGAAGTACAATCTGACATTCAACAAGAGGTACATGCTAAAAAGGAAGCCAAAATTGCATTTGAGAAGAAAAAAAGAAAGAGTGCCGAAGACAAAGAGTTTGATGAAGATGACTCTAATGAAGATCATGATCATGCCAAGTTGAACAAGAAGAGAACTAGAAGTAAGAGAATAAAATCTGTTGGAAAAGAGAAAAAAAGCTGATGAAGAAGCTAGAACTGATGAAAAAGCTGGTGATGATGTTGAGGTTGAAATTACAAGAGTGGAAGCTGATGAAAGCCTTGCTCTCAAATCAAAAAGGACAAGGACTTCGAAAAGAAAACTTTGATCAGTGGGACCTTCCTCAGGTCAAGAATTAACTTCCTCTAAAAAAAGTAAGAAAATTCAAACTCCATCTTCCTCGAAGGAGAATCTTGAGGAAAAGAATAGGAATATTGTGAAATCCCTCAGATTTATAACCCTTTAACCCATGGTTAAAAGACCGTGAACCCGAAACTTGAGTCGAAGACAATTGTGGGCCATTCGAGTCAAACCCAAAGGTTCGGTAATGGACCCAATGATTGTGGATGACCCTTGTGATGACTCAACAACTCTCCTAGAGTTTAAAAGAAGAGGGAAGATTAATCACGATGATGTAAAAAGGGCAATTTTGGCACGTCCATAGACCGGCGACGGAGAGTTTGATTGACGAGAATAAGGTATCCAAACGAAGAGCATCGAAAGACCTTTCCACCAAGCTAAAAATCACCAAAATTGGACTTTGGTTGGCCCCTCAACAAAGGTCGGTTGAACGGCCAGTTGACCGCCCCCTGCCCAATTCAGGGCAAAATCAGGCTTTTCCTCCTTAAAACCCTACTTTGAGTTCCTATTCTCTCATACTCGCATTTTAAAAGGCTAGTACGAGGCTGAGGCAAAAGGAGGAGGAGAAACCAAGGGAAGGAAAGGATTCTAACCATTCAGAAGCGTGCCAACACCCAAATCATAGTGAAATCGTTAGAAAATGTGAGAATCTTCAAACCCTTTTCTTTAAGCTTGGTTTTATGGGGTGTTCTTCACAATAAATGATAGATTTGGGTAGTTGATGCATGTTAGGTTTAATGAATGCTTGTATTTAGTTATACTTATGCTTCGTTATATTTTAGAAGTGGTTTGTGCAAATCGTTGCGAAAGATTTTGCGTTTTGACTCTCTGAGACGCCCGCGAGCGATTCGGAGAGCCAAATTTGAGGCTTTTTGATCTAGAACAAATTAGATCAAATTGAAGGTATTCAATTCGACTTCGATTCGATGGCAAAATATTGTTTTTGACCAAAACTAAGTTGAGAATGGCGGGGTCAAACCTAGTTGGCAGATTAGCCTTCTGTTGGGTGATTTTGGGAACTTTATTAAAACCCCAATTGACTTCTAATTTATGTCTATTGATCTTCTTACATGATTAGATTTATTTTGATTATACTCACCAACTCGTGAGTGTGACTTTGTGAAACTTTGGAGAGCTTATACTAACTAGAAAGGTGAGGAATATACTTAACCTTATCTTGCATGTTTAACTATGTCAATTAAAATTTATTATTGTTATATTGCCGTGCTTTAGTATTTATTATCTTATGATTATGTGTGGGACTTTGCACAAATGAAAGTTAAGAAAGTATGTTTGCTTTCATTTCAATATTCTATGAATGATGATATGAGAATGTGTGTGGGATTGGTTTTGAGACTTAGATTCTCTTATATCTATTTACCAACTAGGGTTATGGGTTCACCCATTACCCTAGTGAATTTACATGAGTATGCATCTAGACCTAAGTACATGAATGCTAGGTGTCTAGAAGTGTTTAGCTAGATAACCTCATGAATACTACTACCCTTCCGGCAGGGGTATTGAAGCTGGTTAACCTGTGATGTTAGTGACTGGGTCCTGAGTGTCAAGCAGGTGCACTATCATCATAGAGAGATAGGGTTGCATATAATAGATAATGGCTCCTAAGCGCTCAAGATCGTCAACCAACCCGTGAGAGGACATGGAGAGTATCCTGTCCATTATATGTGGATGACCATTGGGTTAAGGAATGGGGTCCAACAGATGCCTCCCGTTGAGGATTCCATTCATAGATGGGAAGGTATCAAACCAAAAGGGCACTAGGCATGAGGGGAGATATCCAGACCATATGTAGTACAAGACCGTATGACTTTGCACTGGGCTAGGATTATCCTTGACACGCACCAAATCTCATACCAAACGGTGATGTTAGAGAGTGGTGACCTATACCCCAACCATGGCTTGACAGGACTTTATCCAACAACTGCGGAGATCCCAATAGACGTCTCTTGTTGAAGGAAAGTGACTGAGACCGCCCAAGGGAGATTGGTGTACAAACTTAATGTGTGTCTACCATAGAGACCTCATGATAGAGTTAGGATCATAATATCATAATCATTCATATATCATATCATTATCATTAATTACATTATTAATATTCATGCTATATGTGTGGTGTGGAATCCTGTGAACGAATGCATGATATGATGTGGAATCTTGTGAACAAATGCATGATATGATGTGGAATCTGGTGAATGAATGCATGATATGATGTTTAGTTGACCTCACTGGGTTCTGTTGAACTCATTCTTTTTTATATGTCTGTTTCTATTAGAATATACTGTAAGTTATGAGGACTCCTTCCAAGTGGAGGATTCGTCGCCGACAAACTTTCTTGAAGGAGTGACTAAAGAAGATGTAGAGTCGCATGGAGCTTCATGCCCGTTCAAGGACTGTTCTTATGGGGTTGGATTCATTAGGGATCAATTTAATTTAAATTTCGCTGCAACAATCTATTCTTCCTTCAAACTCTAATGTCCATTTTGATTAACTTAAGATAATGGATGATTGTAACCTTTTTATAATTCAAATTTGATAATTTTATATTTGAACTTGATTTATTATTGTCCTTTTAATTATGCTATATCATGTGTTGTATGGAATTGTCACTAAACCTAGGTCTTGCGATGTATCACCCCCACGAGTATTTGGGTATGACCGAATCCGACTGGGTGGGGTGTGACAAATACGAAGGGGATAGTTAAGTCAGTCCAGCCATCCGAACACGAAGTCTCCACTCTTCCTTTCTCAATTCATCCTTCCGCCAATGAAACTGAAGTTCTAGCAATCCGCTCTTTAGAATTTTTGTCAAAAGTAAATGTGTCTGATTTTCCTCTTTTTGATGAGGTTGTTGGAGAAGATCATATTTCTACTGAAAGAAATCCCAAGCAAGAAATGAGGGAGTAGGAGATAAGAGGCGAGAACCCTTTAGTTAGTCAGATTGATCAAATCAAGAAAATGGCTAAAGAAATTGCTACTTATGGTGCAGGTGAAGTTATTGAGCAAATAGCTTATCAGCTATTTGATAAGGAAAATCTTGACCGATCACCTCTTGTTCCTAACCACATTCCAGAAGATGCTCTTGTCGATGCTCCAAACATTCTTGTTGATGTCCCAGTCATTCCTGTTGATGTCCTAGTCATTCATTATATCCCCCCCCCCCTTTCCAAATATGCAAATCTAGCCTCAAGTTCAGCCCTCCATAGCTAAAGTTGTTGACTTCCAGGTTGCTTCTAATGATGTTGTCTTAGCACTTGATCATCAAGAAGTTGTTGATGTTGCAGTTGATCATCAAACTGGTCCTGCTCTTCTTAAGGATACCTAGAGTATTGTTGATTCTGGAGATCATTTCAAGCCTGTGTGGAATATGAAAGAAAATCATACAGCTAACTGGAATTGGAAAGTTGCCCGTGAATGGGGAACTAAAGGCAGAATTCCTCGTGATAAAAGGGAAACTGCCGCCATGAATGATTTTTCTCTTTATTCTCATGCCCAGGGGTAAAAAAATCCATAAACTTTTCCTTTCTTTTTGTTAACTGATAATCCATCTTTCATTCTGATTTAACATCCCCAATTGATCTTCCAGATCTATTTTCCTTTTCCTTATGCAGATGTTTTGGTGCGGCTTTCAATGCTTTCTGAAGTTCTAGAAAGAGAATAAGTTCATTCCATTGAGAACCAAGAATTGGTCAAAGAGGAACTTTGAACTAATTCATGAGGTACAAGATCCCAAAAATAATCTAAGTATCTCAAAGAGAAGACTGGAAGCCGCCAAAATGAAAGAAAAAGAACTATATTCTGAAATTGATGGTTTGCAAGATGATTTTGTCTTGTGTTCTGACCACTGTGTTGAATTGCAAGAGGAAAATTCTAGTCTGAAATCTTCTATTCTGAAGAAAAAGAGTTGATTCAATTGGAAGCCTTGAAAAATGATGCTTTGGAGAGGGCCAAGCTTGCCACTAATGAGAGGGAAGAGAATCGTTGGAGATTGAGCAGGGCTATAGTGTGGCCAAGAAGTTTTGAAAAAGAAAGAGATGAACTGTTACTTAAATTCCACAAGATTGAGAAAGAGAATTCTAGCTTGGAGAAGGGAAATAAACGACTGTGAGAGATCGTCGATTCTCTTTCTCAAAGGAAAGCTTATCTAGAGATTGAAAGGGACAACCTATATGTTAACCTAAATAGTACTTTTCAAGAGAAGGCTGCTTTGGAGGAAGAAAAAAGCAAGTTTGAAGAAGAAAGGGAAAAACTGTGCAATGATTATGAAGATTCTGTCAAGGCCATTGCTGAAGTTATTGGCCAGGCAAAAGATAACCCTGCCTTCATCGGATTTTGCAGAAACATGTTAAAAACTTGTTGTGATGAAGTTTGGGGTGAAGTACTTAAAATTCATCCTGGATTGGACTTCAAAAAGGTTCCCCCTCGCTTTCTTCCAACAAAGACTCTCTTTTCTCTCCAAAAAATTCAACATCCTAAAGATGACAACTCTTCAAAAGAATCCGAAAGTGAAGATACCTCTAAGGATGGAAGTTCCAGCTCTGGAAGTTATGAATCTATCAATGAAGATCTTGCTAAAGAAGGAAAGAATGACGATCCCCAGCCATAAAACCATCTTTTCATGATGATACTCTCTCTTTTTTTCTTTTTCTTTTTCTTTTTCTTTTATTGAATCCATTGGAATCTTCCTTTTTATTTACTGTAATTTTGCTAAGATAACAATAATAGCTTAGTAATACTTTATTCTCCTTTGATAAATCTACAAGTATGAAAGTGTTCCTTCTTTGGAAAAATTAACTGAACATGGTTGATGAGAAGTCATTCATGAAAATTGGCTGATAAGAAGCCTTCGTGGCTGATGAAAAGCATTTTGTAAAAATTGGCTAATAAGAAGCCTTCGTGGCTGATGAGAAGCATTTTGTAAAAGTTGGCTGATAAGAAGCCTTTGTGGCTGATGAGAAGCATTTTGTAAGAATTGGATGGTTAGAAGCCTTTGTGGCTGATGAGAAGCCTTTCATAAAAATTGGCTGATAGGAAGCCTTTATGGCTAATGAGAAGCCTTTTGTAAAAATTGGCTAATAAGAAGCCTTTTGTAAAAATTGGCTAATTAGAAGCCTCTGTGGCGGTTGATGAGAAACCTTTTGTAAAAATTGGCTGATTAGAAGCCTCTGTGGCTTATAAGAAGCTTTTTATAAAAATTGGCTGATTAGAAGCCTCTGTGGCTTATAAGAAGCCTTTTGTAAAAATTGGCTAATTAGAAGCCTTTGTGACTGATGAGAAGCCTTTCTTAAAAATTGGCTGATAAGAAACCTTCGCTGGGGTTAAGAAAGAAAAACTATTTGCCCTTTTCCTCCCCCTCCCCTTCCATTGGCTATATAAACAACATGTTTGGTGTCTATATACGTTCCCTATTTACTCAGACTGATAATCCCGCAACATTGTATTAAGATATGTGTTGGTGCAGAATTTGTCGGAGCTATGAACCACAAATCACACCAAACTAACCAGATCTTGCTCAATCCGGATTTGAATCCACTCTTACCTACAAAGTTGACGAAGAACATTTAGAAATGGAGCTGATCAGCTGGATTGGTGCTCCGTCTCCAACAATTAAATCAGTGAACGTAGAAGGATTAGGGATGCAGAGCTCCAGAAAGCTCAAGAATGCTTGAATGCTTAAAGGCGAGAAAATGCAGGTAGTTTTTGAGTGAATCCGAGTGTGTTATCTTCTATCTATGCTTCCACCCTATTTATAGATTCCCATCTCTGACTTAAGCTTCTCTGAGCCATCCATTGAGCGTCGTAGAATTGACGGTTAGGATTAAATCCTTGTGTGGCCTTCAGGTTGACCCATATCTGGTTCAAACCATTGGTTAAGACCGGTCGATCCAGTGCGAACCGGGTCTTGGGTGATTTATCCACAACAATATGCTTTACAACAAGTATTCTCTAACTTCATCAACATCTACTTCTGCTTTAGGACCTAGCAACCCTGATCTAATGGTGCCATCTTCAAACACCTCTAACCAAATAATTGGGATTCCTGAAAAAAAAGTTTCTTCTAAATACTTGGGTACCTATTTGCTCAAATCCCGGTCTTGCACAAGGGGATTTTCCTTCTTGATTGACAGAATGACTTCCAGATTAGGCAATTGGAAAGCACATATTCTCTCTTATGCAAGTAGACTTGTACTAATCAAACATTGTTCTTTCTTCATTATCTACCTTCACAATGGGCTTCTTTTACTACCCATTGGTGTTTGTGACAAACTAGATAGCATAATATATAGATTTTGGTTAGGCAATATCTCCTCTTATACAAGAGGTTTTAAACCAAGAAAATCCCTTTCTTTTAAACCAGCTGAGAAGGAGGATTGGGTATCTGTCTCTAAGACTCACAATCAAGCACTTCTACTTAAACAATGTTGGGCGTTTGAGATCAAAGTTGGATTCAATCTGGGCTAGATCATTAAGAGAAAATATTTTCCGCAATCATCTGCTTTTGACCTAACACTTCGAAAAAGAAGGGATCGAGGATTTGGAACAACTTAGCTTCTAATCTCTCAAAATTAAAACCTTTTGTCACCAAAGAAATAGGAAGTGGGACACATATCTCTTTCTGGTGGAACCCTTGGTTACCTTCATTAAGGAATAATACCCTTCCTCTAACATTTCATGGACGAACTAATATTTGATGGGTTTCTCAAGTCATCTCAAATGGCACCTGGAATACCGATCTATTATTATCTTTTCTTCCAACTCACTTTGTTTCTGAGATTGTATATCACAGAATATCTGATGACGATGATACATGGCATTGCTCCCTTACTCGGGGTTCCAAATTGTCCACATGGAAAGTTGTTCTATACCTTCTTTCTCGTTCTCATCCTACTCGAGTTAAGTATATTAAGTGATGGTGTTTCTTTCATAAAAAAATTGAAATTACATCCAAGATATAAACTATGTTAATACAACCTAGAGGGGGGTGAATACGTTGCGAGTAGTGAATTTGCCCAATTTTTTTGTTTAATTTCAAATACAAGATTAAAAATGCAAATTTAAATATAATTGAGCACATTAAATTGAACTTAATCAAATATGCAAAGACACGACCCACAACACAAAGATTTTATAATGGTTTGACTATTCAAGTTTACATCAACTCCTCTGTTGGCCTCAAGAGAGATTTTCACTAGTGATTCTCTTTCAATACGATGGGTTGAAAATCAAACCCTCATAATCTTTGTTATAGGGCAAGACCACCCTTTTATAATCTTTGTTCATGGGTAACTTTCTACAATCTTTATTCATTGGCAAGAGCACCGTAAACCAATTCTAATATATCTAGACTTATAATTGAAAATAACCAAATACAATAGTATGGTTGGAGATTGCCTAACAAGGGGTGCTTGTGTGCGAGTGATGCAAATGGAGTGAATGCACATGAATCACTTGCAACAGCAATAACCTTCAAAAAGCCTTCTATCACCTCAAGTTTTGCTATAATGAGCTTGCTTAAACACCTTATTATGTTCTTCAATGGTCTAAGTAAGGATGAGAAGCAAAACACAATTGATCTCTTGTAGTTTGAGAGCTTGAGAATGTCATAGTGTGGGTGATTAATAGACAAGGTTAAAGCTCTCAAATGGGGTGAATTTGGCTTATATAGATGGCCTTCAAGTGCATTATCTCAACCCCCAACATATAGAAAACAGTCAAATTTTAGCCCAGGATAAGCGCGTCTTCTTATCAAACGGAGCATCGTCACTCAAAAACTAGCCATCAAAAAATTAGCCGTTGTAGCTCTTTTAACCAGACGGATCACCACTTGAGTTAGGCGACACGCCTTTTGATCAAGCAAATTGATCCGTTTGCCCTCTATAATCAGACAATGCGCCAGTTGGGGCTAGACGACACTCTGTCTACAACCTAAAGTGGGATTTTTAAAGGGATTTAAGTTCTCCTAACCAACCTTATGTCCACACACATTTTTCTAACATGTCATAGGTCATTTTAATGACATGATGCATATGGTTTTGATGCAAATGAGTGTAATTACATTTGTATGTGCAAAGAGGTGTCCGAGACCCTAATTTGCTAAATCTTCTTGCTTGAGTTTGAGTTGATATTCATTGATGTTCTTGAGTCTTCTTGCACTCAATCCTTCATGCTCATCTTCACTTAGATTTCATGTTCATCTTCACTTGGTCTTGACCTTGACTTAAGCTTGAGCATCCAGCATTGACTCAGATGTGGTCTACTTACTCTCATATTGAACTAAACATACACAATTCAATATCATCATTAGTAATTAATGTTTGTTACCATCAAAACTAATGGAGTCTAATGTGGCAATATTGGAATGATATTTTTCCAACAAATTGTTTCTACGGAGAGTGCTCACAAATTGTATCCCTGTTAATTCAATGATAGGAAAGTGGAGTTTAGCCCCTATCACCTACCCAGTTTGTTGAAAATATGATGAAACTACTTGGCATGTTTTCTTGAACTATAATTTTTCAAAGCATATTCTAGCTAAACGAATACTTAACATCCATTATGAACACATGGTTGAAAAAGCTAGCAGACGTTGAAATTTTCCTAAATCATCTCCACAATTATTAGGTATTTACTCTTTTTCTCTTTTGTAACAAAGGCACTTTAGTTATAGAGAAATTGGGGATGGGGATATTACATATGCTGCCAGTAAGGGTTAAACCATAACCTCTCCACTAAGAGGTGAGGTTCTCAAACACTCCACTAACACTCCATTGGCAGGTATTCACTCTTTGTTTCTCAAGGAGAAAAAAAATTCTTCTCTCTTGCAATTTTTTTACCATTCTTTCTAGAAAACCTTAAAAAATCATGACCGCATGAACCAATGGAAAATTTTTCAATTTTATTATTGAACTATTTTATTTTTTTTACATTACATTGAACTAATTATTTAAGTAATAAATATTTTCTCTCATTTTATTCTTTTAGAAAACGAGGAGATAACTTTTTATTTATTTAATTTATTATTCAACCAATTGAATTAATTATTTTTTTCTAATATTGTATATTTGTATAGTTGTACTGAACTAATTATTGAAATAATTATTCTATTAAAAAAAATTATTGAAGTAAATAAACTATTTACTTGGAAAAAAAACTGACGGTGTTGAGATATTCATTTTGCTGTTGAAGTAGATTGATTCGTTTGCTGGATGGAGGATACAACTGAGTGGTTTTGACCTATTTAATCCAATAAAGAATAACTTCACTCAATGAAATATAATGTAGAAGAAGGCAAGGAGGACGACACTGCGTATCGATATCCTCCGGTACCGACACTCCTGATGAGCCGTTGCGTTGACTTGTAGAGAAAATCGTAGCGTTGGCTCGGATCTCCCTGGGACGCTGACTTTCTTTTCCAGAGAAAACCTCGGTTGGGGCATCCTTGAACTTTCAATAGACCTCAAGCCTTCAACACATTTTAAAATTTGAACACTTAAAAGATAATGGTCAACAAGTATAGTTGGGTTTTTTATAATATTTCAAAGTTCACTAGTATGGGTCATAATTAGTTATTAATTGTCATTTTAAAATGAATGGATTGGAGAAAAGTAACTCTTACCATTTTTTCGGATGCAAGAAGACTGGGCCTTCACTTCTCTGTCTTTAGTGCTGCTCCTCCACAAAAAAAATTTTGGTGTCCTCCTGCTGCAGGTAGGGTTAAACTAAATATTTATAGGTCTTTTTTAGGCAATCCAGGAAGGTCTGACGATATAGGAGTATTTCGAAATGAAGTTATTGTAGTGGTTTTCAATTTCAGTATTTTTTTAGATGTTAAAACCAACTTTAAGGCTGAATTGGAAACTTTCATTCACGGATTACGTTAAGCAAGGCATTCACAAATTACAAAGCTTTTGGTAAAAAGTGATTCAAAAGTTGTGGTGATTTTAATACAGCAGAAGAAAATACATTGGTATATCTTTCATATGTGGAGAGAGTTACAAGAATATTTGTTGACTATAGATTGGAAGATTTCATATTGCTATCGTGAAACTAATACTGTGGCAGATTTTTTGGCAAATTGGGGGATGAACTTCGTTATTAACATTCATTGGTCAGCTTCAATCCTTAATGAACTTGATGTCTAGACGTCCTAGATTTCGTTTTATAAATTAGTTTTTTTCTAATCTGAGTAGGAACCAGTGAAGAAAGGTGTATTGGGGGTAACAGTTGTTGCGAGTAAGGGAGAATGGTTCCTTATAAGGTATTAATTAATATATTTTTAATATTTCTTCTTCGCTTGATATAATGATCATTTTAGCGGGAAAAAAAAGTTATAATTGTCATATTAATGTGTATTCGAACGTATAATTGAAAAAACAACATTTTTTCGTACATTTAACATACACTTAATGTCGTACCCGATTTTTAAACGTAATCGTATTGATTTTCTTATTAATTGTCGTTTTAATTGGTGTATTAATTGGCATATTAATTAGTTTTTTGTAGCTTTTTTAGAAGAAAAAAATTGAAAATAGGAACCCAAAATTCTATTCATTTCCATTGTTTTCTTTTTCTCTTTTCTATTTTTCCTTCACTTACAAGCGACAACTCTCAAAACCCACAACTTTTTCATCGTCAATAAATAACTTATTTCCTTTTTCATAAACTATTTATGTTAATGTTTTGGATTTTCATTCTATACCATAAACACCTTATGAATGTCAAGATAAATTAGAATGGAGGTCAAATTTAACCCCTAAATAGCATAGAACAACCACACAATGTCTTGTAAACACGTTTTGATTTACTGAATATTTAGTTGTCTTTTAAGAAAAATAGTTAGAATAAAAGAATATGCATAAGAAAAAATTTGAATAAAAGAATTAGTTACTCATGCATTCACTTTATTCTCATGATATTGATACTCCAATCTACATTCGTACTTTAAATTAACTGTCCATTATCTTTAGTATTCTTTTTACATATGATTCTACAATCATCATCTGACATAGATAATTAGATTTCTTTTTATTAGTAAAATAATATTTTGTGGTGATATGGAGAAAATATAACCGAACCTGGTTCAAACTTGGTTCAATCCTCGACTCCGGTCGGGATGAAAGGAATCGACTCGCTTCCGAGCGAACCGGGTCCGGGAGATAGCTTGCTGAGGAAGAAAACTAACTCAGTCACAAGCACGCCCTAATCTGATACGATTGGAATAGGTTAATCAACCTAAAGACGGCTAGCAGTATTCGGCGGCTGTCACTCATCGTTATCATATAGAAAACCACCAGATAATGATCGTATTATCATAGGAGTCATCTACTAGTCCAAACTAGTAGAAGTCTATCACTCAACGGATCTATCTGCTAAGATCCAACGACTATTCAAAGAAGGTTCAAATACATCCAACAAAGGAGATTCGAAGGTACACTCTATATAAGACATCACCTACTCACAAGGAGGAGGGAGATACACACATATAATCTGAATCGTATTCTCATTATTTATTACTTAGCTCTATGCTCTAGCAGAGCCATTTGTAATTAAGTTCATCAACTGACTTAGCCTTCGGAGGTGGACTCCCGATCCCAGCGGTCAGGCCATATATGACGCTTGTTTTTGCAGGTCATTCTCAAGAGATCTAAGGGCTGAGCAGATTTTAGACGCATCATGTGGATTTAAAATGTTGTCATTATGCAACAAATAATTGTTTTTCTTTCTTTAAACAATGCTTTTTAGTTATGACTTATGAGTTATGTGATAAATGTTATTTTTATATATATTTTCATTGTTTGTCTTCGATGTAAAGATCCAAAATAATGAAAAATGATCTCAAATTAAGTTTTATCTATTGTTTTTTAATTTATGTAGGCATAAGAAATTTGAATTAACAGCAAAAAATCAATTTGTATTGATTTTTGAAGAGACAAAACCCCATCCTCCCCTGAATTTTTTGCTCCTGTACTAGTCTATTAAAACACGTATTATACACATAAAATATGATTGTCGTACACGACTTATTGAGCCAATTTATTAAAAAACGTATCATTCGTTGTATGGCCTTACTATTTGCTTATGTATTCGTACTATTGCCATTCCCGAATTTACTAAATATGGTGTGGATAACATGTAATATAAGTTGGGCAACATAGAGATTGGAAAACACTCTTTTCTTTTCTTTTTTCAATTTACACGGGAAGAGTACTTGTAGAAACAAAGAAAACGTTCTACCAAAAAAAAAAAACAAAGAAAACGTAGTTAAGTACATGCAGATGATCTCTATGGGTCCTCTTGTCCTGATGAATGCTTTAGGAGCTGTTTGGTTGTCTGAATCCAAAGATTTCAAATCCCTGGATTCATGAATCAGAGATTTATACATGTTTGATTGTAAAACATTCTTAGATTCGTGAAATCCAGAGATTTCACTTTTTGTTAGCGTGAATAGTGTATTGTTTTTTTAACCCTCGGCCCCCCCCCCACACCAAAATATACAAACTTTTGGTTTTAGTGAAAAGGGGAAAAAATAAAAAAAAAGAAAAAAAATTTTACACCCCCCAGGGGGATAATTCTCGGATTCAAAACCCCAAAATTTGAAATATCTAGATTTATGTAACCAAACAGGCCCTAAGTCATTCTTGGATAGTTGGTGAAATCCATGGATTCCGCCATTAAGTATAAAATCGATTAAATTTTCGGATTCACGCGAAGTAATCCAACGGAACTCTACGAACTTCAATAGATTTGAGGCTAACCAAACAGATAATTTTTTTACAACAGCCCTTAGAACATAATAGTTCACTTCTAAATCCTATTTCTCTTGTACACCAATTGGAAGAATGATCATTAAAGCACCCGAATGCAACTGATATACACTCCATTATCCTTTTTTTTTTTTTTTTTCTTTTTCTCTTTTGGGTAATCACTCCATTATCCTTCTCTCACAAGTGTCAGTGTCTCTTCCTTCTTTTCCAGATTCCTCCAAGTAGGTCAGTATCCAAAAACCCCCCAACAAGCATCCCCTCCATTCCAAGTTTAACTTGATGTTGCCGCCAAATCCACTTCCATTGCCACCATCACCTTCTCCACCCAAAATGCATCTCCTCCTCAGTTCTCACTCTCCCCTCCCCTGCAGTCACCATTCTGGCATACCAAGCTCTCGGCATTCCCTACACAACGCCTGTTGGTCGTAGAAATAAGCTCTAACGGGACATCACACCAAACAACTGAGCCAACTCATCACCTGACCTCCCTTGCCAGAAGATAGGATCAAAATGTTCAAGACGAAAGCTTCCGCAAACTTTCGAGCAGCCCCTATAAATACCCCAGAACTGGCTGTGTCCCAAACCGCACCATTTCAGTTGAATACGACCAATTTTTCAGACTCAACGAAAAAACCATGGCTTTGTAGACATTAGATTCAAATGCATTGATGTATGTTGTTACAGATGATTGGTGTGTTAAACAAAGCACACCAATCAGGTGCGGCAAAAATGATGTACGTTTAAGGATACCACAATCATTCCTTGTCATGCAGTTGCTAGCTCTCTCTCCACATTACTGGCTCAGAGAACCTTCACCCAAAATAATGTTAAAACTCATCCCATATTACCCGTATACCTGCTACTAGGCAATAAAATATCTCAAATATGCCTTCCCAAGATTAACAGCACGATCACGACACTGCTAAAGTTTGTTACAATATTTCATCAAATGTAAAAAACAGATTTGAAAAACATAACATAGAATGATAGAATTATATTACTAACTATTACAACAAATCTTGTAATTCTGATCTTTCTAATCAACTACTAAGAGTTGACACTATACAGAGGAATTCTGAAACCATTTGGGGGGGAAAAAAGAAGAAGAAAAAAATAGAGTACCTAATCCTATTGGTCATCATAGGTCTCTATTAGAATAATTCTCTTCAGGATAATAAATGGCGACAACAGTTCTGCCTCCAAATTTCCTCCCATTAAGAGCAGCCTTGGCCTTGGCAGAACCAGCAGTGTCTGTATATTCCAAGAACACCTGAAAGGGCATCCCCAACACATAACCAAAGTATATTACCAATAAAAAACAAATTACCGAGCAGCAGACAAACATTGAACAAACAATACTGAGTGGCATTATAACAGGCCGTTAAGAACTAAGAGGTAAAATGGCCATTCAAAAACTTTGTTTTTTTGAATGAAGTAAACCTAAGCTTGCATCCCAGAACACAGTCCCTCACTCACAATCCGCGTCAAACTTTAGTGAACCCACAAATTATGGTCAACTGTAACATACAAGGGCAGATAATGCACAGTAGTGTACACTAGATTGCCCGAGGGAAATGACCAATCATCTTTTTATGTACACATTGTGCACACTAAAAGATGGAAATATTTGATAATAATACCTAGATGACTGTTAAGCCACAACTGACTTCATCAGGTATCCCTGAACACAAAACGGACGGATCTGATTTAGCTAGTTGCAATTAGGTGTCTTTTACAAACTGAAATACAATCCAACAGCAACACGACAACTTAATATTTTACTGCATGTAAAGGTTTTGTTGTTAGAGAAAGCAAGCTCAGACGGGTTCCATCAAATTGTAGCGGGGCAACAGAACCGAGCAAGAATCAGCATAGCAATATTCATCAACATCCAACACTAGTAGTTATCCATCATGTTTAGTTAACCTAATTCTCTTTTTCTCCAACAAACTTGAGTACAATGTTCGATTAGGAAATGGTAGAATTGACACCCATCAAGTTTGCAAAAAGGATCAGCCACAACAAGGCATAGCAGAAAATATCATCAGTACCTTTCCAATACCAGGGGTTGGTAGTCCACTTGGATTTGGTCGAGGGATCAGAACATTCACCAAGGACCCTGATTCATCCAGCCATTCAAAAAAAAATAAATATACAGTCAGTACTAGCAATACTAGCAATAGCAATCTCTCTTTTGTGGCTGGGGCCTAAGATAAAAACTCACAGTATTTGAAAAATGCTACTACTTCCCTAGCTTGAGAAATGGTCTTATTGGTTTAAACCATGATAATGCCAGTTCAGAGTTCAAACCTCCTCAATCTGGTCTCATTACATTTGAGAAGGATATTTTACAAGATCAAATGCAATGAACATCTAGGTAAAATAAATGGCAACGGAAGGCCATTAGCAACCCTTCTACGTCAAATACATAACATAAAGAGGCATGAAGTGAGATTTAATTTTTAGATGAGAAGAAAAGAGAAATAATCCAAGGAAAAGGTACATACCAAACTTCCCGCCTTCTTCCCTCATGTCCTCCAAAATTTCTTCATACTCTTCATCATCCCTAAGCTCATCAGCCACTACTACCTTTTTGGCATAGAAACAGAAAGCAATAACATGTAAAACTCAAGATACAAATACCACCTCATGGAGCCAATAAACCCAAATAACCCAAGTACACTGTCTTGGAAAATTCATAGCTGGGATGGGTTCATATGCAAAAAAAATCCATACTAGGATCACTACGAATACTAGTACATCAAGTAAAAATTGAAAAAAGAAAGTTCCTGTTAGTCTGTTACATTGCCATTTATTTGCCTGCCAAAAAATTCAAGCTGCAACCCCATGAGACGAATCTGGTGAATTGGGCAAACCATAGATACCACACCCAGGTGTAACAGAACTGAAACAAACACAGGTAAGGTATAAATATGATTGGAACCCTCTGGACCCCCATTTGCACCTCAACCCATGTCCCAAAAAGCAAATGAAAAAAAAGTTTAGATTGCTGTGTGTCTAACCAGTCCAGTACTCCAATTTACCTAAGTGGGGTGTTTTTTTTATGGATTTTGAGTTGAGTTGGGATTATCTTGAGGGAAGTGTATAACACTAACCCCCACCCTCTCCACCACACAATCAAGTTGGAACCCCACCTGTTGAAGCCAAGGGAAGTGTATTACACTAACCCCACCCTCTGCCACACAATCAGGTTGGACCCCCACCTCTCAAAGCTAACAAGCTGGCACCCACCTTGATTGTACAGTGGGAGAGGTTGGGGGGTTAGTGTTACATACCACCCTCAAGGGGAGCAACCAGACTCCCTTGGGTCAGCGTAGAGTACAATAAGTTGCAAACAACTTAGACGACTTCTGTAAATTAAATCAAAGAGAACAAGGAAGCTATGTAAACTGCGCAAAGCCTCTTCCCTGCAGGTCTCATCTCCTGTATCTTTATTCCCCCCACACCCTACTTCTCGTTTCCCCCTTCTTTTCCTTTAGTGTCTTCAAATGCAATACGCCCTTTCTTAATAGAAGTAAAAACAAGGGAGCTATGTAGACCAAACCAAGCCTCTTCCTGCAGATCTCAGCACTATATCTTTATTTCCTTATTTCGCTTTTAGCATCTTTGCACGCAATATGCCCCTCAGCCTAAGGCCTCAACTGAAGCCAACCCAAATTATGGGTTAGACATGTTTTGCCAGCTAAAGCATGAGTTCTGCGAGACTGGCTGACAGAAGCTACAGTAGTTCCAAAGACCCACAGAAAGTATAGATGTGGCTTGTACAGCAAAATATATTACCTCAGTCAAGCAAACTACTCTCGTTGGAGTCTCCATAGGACCCATAGGTGCCATTGCAGTTTCCGGTACATTTACGCCACCAACCTGCAAGGCTATTTTCTAGAATCCAAGACTATACATTAATTAAGAGTCCTGGAGAAAAGATATTACAGAACCCAAAAAGAACAAAATGGGAAGGTACTAGTTACTTTACATGCATAGCGAGCTGCTGCTGGGCTTGTGCTAATATAATTTCCTGATCTGGTTTTGCCTGCATGCTGCTGGAGTGAATTAAGAAGTCTCTTAGGCAATAGTATGAGTCTGAGGTTTCTATATCTCAACATAAACATGACAATATATTCCATTTCAGAGTTTTTCTTGTATCTCTAAGAAGCCAAATATCAGAATTTAGAGTCTGTCAACGAAAAGTAGCAAATACCCACCAATAACAACCTGCCAACATGTATCTCATCCTGTCTAACATGGTATACTTAAAACATTAATATATCTGCTGTGTCAGTACTACAAAGGGAGTTCAATCCTCTTGTCAACTCTTTGTTTATCAAATTCACTTTGTGGAAGCATGCACTGTCACCCACTTGAACAAGTAGCTTAACATGTTTCTAGGCCAAGTCAATATATTTCTGAAGGAAAAACTGAAAATGATGCTAGGTACTAAGCAATTAAGCATCAGTTTTTGCTTATGATAAACCCAGCTAACATGGAAAGCTACTCAGTCATGGGAAGTATTAACTCCAGGAACTTTTTCCCCCCTACAAATTCTCAACCTTTCCATGTCACAAATGCATCTCACCAAAATTAAAAGCAAAAAAATAAAAATAAAAATCTAAGTTATCTAACTTCACAAAAAAATGTCGTACACCAGTATTTCTAAACTTCCAATGAAACTTACAGTGTCCCCACAGAGAAATGGACAATTGGATATTGTGGCAGGATAATTTGATGATTCTGACACTTGGAAAAACAGGTTAAGGTTTGAATTAGCCCCAGGTCAAATTGCATAACCAAAATTAACCAAGTATCCCTTAGTTCATTGGAATAGGTTCTGCAATGTATTTTATTGATGTGTGGCCGAAACCCTAAGTGGGGCCCACAAGATGCACCGAAAAAGCCTCCATAGTCTGGCCAAACCCTCTAGGAAAGGTATTCTAGGCATTTTCGGCCCTACCTAGTTACTGGAATTAATTCCAGAAATTCAGATTTAATTCTAGAGTCCAATTTGATTAAGAAGTCTTACTTCGAGTTAGTGGTTGAGTTAATAGTTGAGTCCTAAGTTCTTTTTCAAGTGAATTTCCTTGATTAGTCTAAGTCAATTAAACTTTCAATTCAGCGTGTCTATCAGGGACCCTTAGATCTTTTAGTTTTCAGTTCAATGGTTGTGATTATTGTGGTGGGATCTTAACCTATAAAGGAATCCCACTTAGTGTCAAGTTCTTTTAGTAGGCTATAAATTAAGGCTTACTCTTTCTTCGTAAGTTAATTATGATTATTGAATGAAACATTGAAAAGTAATTGAGTTAAGGACCATGGTTCCTATTGAGGGGGCCATGGCGGATGTTAGTAAGTTTCTTCTTCAATATTCAGCACCCTCCTTCAAGCTTCATCAAGTTCTTGCATCTCTCTACAGCCTTCAACAATTTCCAGCAGCCATTGACAACCACAACAGCCTTAACAAGTACAACATCCACACACCCTGCCCACCTCCCTACCCCAATGCAAGCCCTATAAGACACCTCCCCCTCCATCGCAGCCTTCCCCCTCCCCTTCCCCTGCTGCAGTAAAGCAGCAACCTCCCCCAACTCCTTTAGACCTTCCAGCCCCTCTCCCTCATCCCTACAATCACCTCCTAACCCCCTCCCCTGTTCTGCACCACTTTAGTCCCCTCCCCTGTTCTGCACACCACTTTAGTCCCCTCCCCCCTGCTGCCGCAACACAGCAGCAGCCTCCCCAACCCCTCCGACACCCTTATCCCAGCCCTACCCCCACCTTTCCCAGGCCTTGTGGCAACCTCCATCCCATCCCCTCTCTCTCGGACTCTCTTTCCCTCACCTATCTGACTTGCAGCAGATCTGAGAAAATAGCAAAGAAGAAATAAGAAAAGGAAAAGACAACAAAAGAAAAGAAGAGAAAAGAAAAAGGAGGGAAAGAAAGGAAAAAGATCCAGTAAGATTGCCCAAAACCTTAAATTCTCCCATCTTTGGAATCATCCCCTCAAGCTACTCTAAACCTCACCCAATCATCCAAATTATCTCATTCTTCGCCCCCGTCAACAATCCTAGGGTGATTTTTGGATATCTCAAAATCCATCCCATAAAGATTTGGGAAAAATCATAATAATCCCAAACCCAACCCATGCAAAATTAGTTAATTCCTAGCTTGTCCTTAGAGCTCCACAACATCCCCAAAACCTTTCTATAGTATTTTACCATTATTTGTTGGAATATTCTGGGGAATCCTAATTCTGAGGAAATCCTCTTAGTAACCCTAGCCCTTCACATCATTTATCCACCTTTCCATATCCCTAGATTTTTAAAGTGCCATCTTGCCACTTCAATATCAGTTTAGGCCGGACCTTGGAATATAGGCGCAGGCATTTTGGGAGCTACTCTTTCGAGAAATTTGTGCTCATCCAATTTGCCGTGTGCCAGATAATGGACTATCTTGGTTCTTTTATTCTTATTTTGCTCCCAAAAAGTAAGGAAGTTTGTCTGAATTATCAAACCATGAGTTAAACAAGGTAAGCACCTACAGAATGGAAATTATTAATTAGTCTCACAAAATATGCTTTAAAAATCAAGTTGGGCTATTCACCATTTCCATGATTCCTCAAATAAGAAAACACCAACCTGGCAGTAGCACGGCGGACAGTTAGAGTCTTATCACCCATTTTTAGGCCATTAAGTGCAGCACAAGCAACATCTGTCGATTGCGGGTCCTGAATGAAAGCAAACTAGCTTATTAACATCACAAGAAATGGTCTTCCGACAATTGAAAGGACACAAGAAAGTTTAAAGGCAGAGTTCCAGTAACCAAATTAACAGATATCAGCTCCTGAATGAATACAACCTCGCTTATTAACATCACAAGAAATGGTCTTGCAATAATGGAAAGGACACAAGAAAGTATAAAGGCAGAGTTCTAGTAACCAAATTAATTATTCAGAGAATTCGTTGAATTGGTTTATTACTAATCAAAGATAGTTAAGGCAACTGACAGAATCATATCTACAATGTGGACAAAATCAGTTTAGAATTAAGGCCCTTTCAAGTCAACTAAGATACTGCCCACAGGATCCAGAACTGTTTTTGAATTGACAAAAGCTGCACCACTTCATTCCACAAACCTGGTATACACAGAAACCGTAACCTTTCGAGTTCCCAGTGTCTCTATCTTTGACAAGGTCAAATCCCCGCAACGGCCTGCAAACAAGTTGATATCATAAAGCAAGGAGTAAAAACTACAATAATTATTTTACCAAAAAAAGGAAGAAAAAAAACTACAAAAACTAAACAATCATATGAGAACCAAATTCATTGGTGCATCTGAGATGCTTGACGAGGCATTGTACAAATGACTAACAACAAGGGGAAGCCATGGATGGCAACAGGCAAGAGCCCGGAAGAAATGGGTTAGAATATCAGTAAAAAGTGCAAGGAGCTGGCTCACACCCAAATGACTCTAGCAGTTCTCTTATTTGTGCTTCTGTAAAATAATACGGTAATCCACCAACAAATATACGATCTGGTCCCTCTGCCCCACCAATTGCTCTGTCAACCACAGCCAAGTCAAAATTAAATAAGGTTGTACAGAAGGTGAACAAACACACATTAAGCTAGCTATACAAAAGGCGAAAGAAACAGAAAAAATAACTATTCAAACTGATGGAATACTCCTGCATAAGTCAAACTTAATAAGTTAATAAATCAACTTGATTAAAAATTTACAGCTCGATGATTTACAGGGCTAAATTGTTCTGTGAAAACCCAGGATAAGCCCATTAGGAGTTCAACATCTCAAATAATACATTTTCTTACTAGTTTTGGTTATCTAATACACTTCATCAAATACTTAGCAAGCCTTAAGGTGACTTACAGTTGTTCCATAGACTCAACTTTCAAAATCCAGCCCTTTTTTTCAATCACTAAGCACAATAATTACTTATCCTCCCCCCCCCCCCCCCCCCCCAAAAAAAAAAAAAAAAAGAACCACATCCAAAAGAAAAAGGAGGGGAGGTCTACAGTCTAATTTAACAAATAAATTGCAACATACCCTGGTGTAAGACCAACAGCACCCAAGTTGAGATTAGGGCTTGGATGGCTAGGTCCAAGAGCAGCAGCCAATGAAGGGTTGTAGTCAGTAGGCCTTCGAACCCGCACAGACACCCCCTAGCAAGACAGGCACCAGGAAAAATGTAAAACCACCAATTTATGTATAAAAAAATACAAAAGAAATAAATAAATAAACAGAAAAAGAAGTAGAATAAAACGCCAATTCTACAGTAAAGCTCTCTCTTAGGTGATTACCATCCAAAGACTAGCACTTTGACATTAGACTAAGAAAGAACTGAACAACAACCAGATAATGCAGACGTATTCAAAAAAGGGCAGACGTGCTTCTATCTCTACATCAGTTCTCAACAAATGTAAAAGGGCTCATCCTTTCAACTTTCACTTTTGGCCTGATATCCTCTCCTATAAAACTAAAATTCTCTATAACTCAAACAAAGAAAAGGAGGGAGGGGGGGTGGGAAGAGGAGGTTGAACTCTAGAATTGGCATACCTCAAATATGATCCCATCTAATGCCATTGCATTACTTGCCTCTTCAACAGTTCTCATCTCCACAAAAGCAAACTTCTTTTCATGATTAATGTACACATTGACCACAGCATCACCTATACATATGAGATGATGAACTTTGTCTAAGCAATACAACTCTAACATTAGTAAAAGAGGAAACAACCTAAAATGAAAAACACAAACGTGTAGATTTACAAATTCATACATTAACTGTGACCATATATACAAAATTGAACAAGTGGATTAAACAAACCTGGACCTGCAGTATTTCCACCAATAGCAGCCATAACCTGGCTAAAAAATGTTGCAATTGTCTGTTTCGGAAGAACAAAGAGGAAGTCATTTAGAAAGGTTCAAACAAGTAGAAGCTCAATGTTTAACAGTTCGTCAGATTAAAGGCCAACATTAACAATGCAAGCCAAACTCACCTTTCACGTTCCTAGTTCTTGAAGGTAACCCGTAACTAGTTGTATTTTTTACTAAAGGAGTGGAAAATCAGGGAAGGAAGGGCATTGCAAAAGGAGAGGGAAGGGGAGTTTGCAAATGGAGATGGAAGAGCAAATGACTGAATGGGTGGTGTGGGTCAACATCCCAGGAAGGGGATAAGTTTGAACAGAGTTAGTGATGAAGGCATATTGAAGGAGCGAAGTGGGTGTGTCGAGGACAAAAGGAGTTGTAGAAAGGTGTTGCAGTAAGTGAGAGTGTGTGTGGTAAAAAGGTGTTGCAGGGGGCAAAGAGGAGAAGGAAGTGGGTTGTATGGGGCATCAATTTGCCTAGGTAAGGGCAGAGGTGGGGGTTGAGTACTTGAGTTTGCTGGTACCCCAACTCAAAGTGAAAGGGGATAATAAAGGAAGATGATGAAGAACAGAAGAAAGAAAAGGAGTGAACTCACCAAAGAGAGGAATCTCAGATCTGTGCTAGAAAGAGATAAGAGGAACTAAAGTTGGACCAAGTTACATTCCATTTTGATCCACTACCAAATGCGTTGGTGACCAATATAAGTAAGAATGACCCAACATGAAAATAACTTCCAAGAAATACATCACAATATTATTTCCCAATTAAAGTCTAGCTAATCTACCAGATCCAGTACTAAAACCCAACTTGGACCCAGTTCTCTGTCAACGACTCCAAATAGTACACTCAGACTCGCATTGGACCCACAAGAATCATAGCATCACTACTAATTCATTTGGGATTAGGATTCATCATGTTGATAAGCTTTCATGTAAATCCACGAATTAAATCTTGGTTGAAAACTGACAAAGATCTCAGATTTGTCTTGGCTTCAGCCTGGTAGAAACGAAACCCAAGGTAGAAACCTCAAAATCAAATCCAAAAAATCTCAGTTCTGAACCTGACAAAAACCAAGATATTCATACTTGCACCTAGGGGTGTCAATTTATAGCCCGAACCGTTAAAACAGAACCACACCGGCCCGTTATAGCCCAAACCGAACCTTAATGGGCCGTAATTGGGTTGAGAGTTGTGGAGCCCACACCAACCCAAAACCGAACCGCAACCCGTTATAACCCGTTTTGTAATTTTACATTAAATAGTATTTGAATCATTATATTGCCATTAGGTAGTTGGTATAGACAATTAAAAAAAATTAAGCATGAATTCAAAGATCAAATAGTCATTTTACTACTTAATATCTAGGTTCTTGATTTCTATAGAATGGGTGGGTTTTTTTAATGGAAATTGACCAATAGCAACTTTGCTTTCCATATAATTTTCGCTTTTGTTGTAGGATGTTCAATTGTTTCTTGTTCTTTTTCTTACACACCATAAACCGTTAGTCAACCCGAATCTAAACCGTTAGTTAGCCTGAACCCAAACCGCACCAAACCGAAACCAGCCCGAAACCGTTATTTTGCTAATGGGTCGTTTTCGGCTAGGTGTTTTTCAGCCCCAAACCGCACCGTTGACACCCCTACTTGCACCTATCACAAAGCCACAAGGTAAGGGGAGAAAATAAAAGCTATATCCACAAATAATATTAGGATATTATCAATCAATGGAAATTTTTTAAATCCAACTGAACTCGGACACAAAGAGAAGCAATAAACTGAGGCTAATTATGACACATCCGCAAAACTAAATAGAAGTTTCATTGGTAATTAGGAGGTGAGAGACAAGAAAGGGAACACAAGGAGTACGACTTCTACCTGCTCATTTGCCATGGGAGGAAGGCCACCAACATATACTCGACGTGCATGCCTTGTGGCCTGAGTATGAAGTGGAAAAGCCATCAATAAGGAGTTCTGAAGAAATATGGAGGTATATTCTTTAATTAAAAGGGAAAGAGAAAGAAAAATTACCTGCTGCGTCATGGCTTGAATAGGCACAGGAATAGCCCCAAACTAATTCAAATATCAAATTTTGTATAAGCTTATAGCATCAACTCAAAACTCCTTAGGATAACAAAGCGAGGTCACACATTTGTGATTCCTCACACTTAGCTTGCATACCTGAGTTCCCATAGAGTACATGTTTGGGAATGTTCCAGGTGTTGTCTGAGAAACCCCTGGCAATTGCCCTGCATAATAATTATGAACATAAAATAAGTAAGTCAATATTAAAAGAATTGAGATGTGTTGCTGCTACAAGATAAGCAACAACACAACGAGAACTGAAGTTATCAACTTCTTTTCATTTTATTAGAATTCCTTCTTGATTTATTCTGTAATGAATGCAATTCAAGGAAAAGAATAAATAAATTCCATCACTGCAGATGTTGGGAGAAATTTCGTAAGACTACCAAATGACAAAAGTTGCCGGTTGAAGGCGAACAAGATCCAGCAGATCGGTGCATCGGTTCCCCGTTGAACATAAAATCTACTGTGATCACGGCCATGGGTAGCACAGTGGGACATGTAGCCCAACATTGCCTTCTTACCCCAAATGATAAACACAACACAAACAAAGAACCACACACAACAGCAACACCACAACAACGGTTCTCAGTTTCAGCTTGAAATAATTAATTAAGTACAAAAATGCTCCATAAAAGAAAAAAAATTAATCATAAATGGCTACATTAGTGATTGCAAAGATGAACATATAAAAGGGAATTACCACCATCCTACAATGTAGGGAACATGGATCAGCTAGTTAAGAAAATGCAAAGATAGGTAGGAAAAGCATAGTGCTACAAACTGACCTGTAGCAGCACTAACAGGTAGAACAGCAGTACCAGGTGGTGCCATGTCAAAACCACTTGTTCTTTTGCTGTATAGAGAAAAATACAGTTACACCACTTTGTAATTCCTCAAAACCTTTAAAAATAAATAAATAAATAAATAAAACTACCAAACAAAATTGACCCTAACAAATTTCTGAGTAACTCCAAAAGAAAAGGTGAAAATTTCCACTAAGACAAAATCCCGTATGGGGCTGTTATAATAAAGCGATCTAATAATACAAGCCCACGTGTCTGAAGAAAATTTTTATAAAAAAATGAATGTCTACAAAGTCAATGTCATGAAACTTGACGCCCACAACTGCTGACCCACAAAAAAGATTATTAAATTTAACCAGTGCAAAATGAAATAAATGGAACTAAAGAGAACTCCTTAATTAGAACCTTCTTGAACGAGATCGAGAGCGTGATCGAGATCGGTTCCTAGATCTATCTCTTGAATGAGATCTTGATCTATGTCTATGTCTCCTATCTCTATCTCGATCATAATCCTGGTGCCTGCAAAGAAAAGACACCCAAATAAATATTATTTGAATTGAGAAAATAGTCAATAAGTTAGGCTCCTTCCTCCTTACTCCATGGGAAAATTAGAAAGACCATGTAGTTTTGCTCATTGCAAAGTTTCTAAATGAAAAGTTTGTCATTTGTATGTTAGATGGCAAATCCAAGTATCTAGAAATAAATCATCTAATTTCACACCCATTTGTGAATTCAAAACATTGATGTGCCTAGTCTAGGTGGTCAACGGTTAATTCACAACACCAATTTTTCATCCATGTTAACTTGATTCTAACAAAACATGAATTGAATTTGTTCAATTTTTCAAAACTATTCTTAATAGAGAAAGATACCATTTCCCTAACTAAAAAGTCTTTTCTTTTATTCGAAACCTCAAAAAGAAATTAGAAACTGAGACAGAATAAATCTAGTATACTTGAAATCACAAATAAACCAAAACTTAAAACCAAATTATTAACTACAAGAACCATATAAACTCAATAAATTACAAAACATTCAACATGTAAAAAGTAATAAAATTAAAAGCAGCGCTACCACATAATTTTTCAGAAAACATTATGTGCCTGTCATAATCATGGCTTCGATGACAAGCATAATCATAATATTTTTTCCCTCTTTCCAAACCATTCTTAAAACAGAAAGACACCATTTCCCTAACTAAAAAGTCTTTTCTTTTATTCAAAACCTCAAAAAGAAATTAGAAACTGAGACAGAATAAATCTAGTATACTTGAAATCACAAATAAACCAAAACTTAAAACCAAATTATTAACTACATGAACCATATAAACTCAATAAATAATAGAACATTCAACATATAAAAAATAATAAAATTAAAAGCAGTGCAACCCACACAATTTTTCAGAAAACATGTACCTGTCATATTCATGGCTTCGATGACGGGCAGAATCATCATATTTATTTCTCCCTCTTTCTTCTCTCACACTTCTATCCTTGTAGTCCCTATGATGCCGGTCACGATCCTTTTCCCTATCCCGATTGCTTTCCCTAGTTCTTGATCTTTCATGATCAGATCCACGGGAAGCATACTGATACAATTTGTACAATAAGATAATTAATTTAGCTTGTAAATTCAACCATTGATGCCTATTGCAAAATTTGGGATTGGAGAGATGTGAGACACTTGTATTTCCACAGGTAGGAGCTAAGTTATCAATCAGCACGCAGCATGGAAATTAGGTACATAAAGAAAAAAATTTGATATTACAACATTCTACAGCAATGAAAAAGAGTTTAGATATTTCAAATTCAACAAAGATACAATGACAAGTATTGCAGAAACAACCTGGTGCCATAAAACAAAAAAATCACAAGATCGAATCATTGGCAAATTTTGATCAGAAGATTGTGGAAGTCAAAACTCACAATCAAGTGATAAATTCGTACACCTGAAAAAAGGTTTACTATACACCCAAAGGGACCACATTCAACTTTAGGCACAGCTAACAAAGCATTCCACTGAATTATGTTAAAGAGACAAGGTTTTCCCTCTGGGAGGGAGGATGGGAAAAAAAGCTACTCTCTACCACAATATGCCTTTTCCCCTTTCACCATTACAGGCGCCTGGATTCAGAAAGGGGAACTAACAGTTTCAGTTCCTTTAACAGTTCCCCTTGTATAAGATAATATAACAAGATTCTGTTCCAAAACGGCAGAAAATGTTCGTGTTCATGCATGTATTTAAATTTAAGGTTGTATGAGTATATAATCCAGATCCCCATCTGAAGAAAATGAGGAACCGATCATTGAAAATATCAGCGTCAACTATAAAGCACCCCTGAGAAAATAGAATAGCAGCACCCTCAAAAAGAACACCTGTTTCAATCTCCGTTCTGAGAAAAAAAATTTCCCAATTTTATTTATTATTTATAAAATCAAGATCCCATCTTCTTGATCCAAGGTTATACCAAATTCAACTAGTAATTCCTTTTCATTCCAAAACAAAATAGGACAAATATCAAAGTCAAAATCAAACCTAGCCCCAAAGAGAGAAAATGAAATAGACGTAATATCTGCGATAAGCAATAACACAAACATAACTAGAGAAACAGAACATAATGTGTGAGAATACACGAAATTAACCTTGGGTTGCGAGTCTCTATCTTCGAACACGTCGTAAGGAGAAGATCCTCCATTATCATTTCCTTTGTTCTGCCCATAAGATGCAGAAGAGTTGTACCCTTCGCCATTGTCATCATACCGACTACCGTAACCAGACATATCAGCTACTATCCGAAACCCTAACCCTAGACTTGCTTGTGCATGAGGGCTGAACTGATGAAGTTAGAGACGGAGAAAACACTAACCTACGAACCCTAATGGACTGTTTTTCCTCCCCAGGTAAACGATTGAGGTCTTCAGCAGCGACGAATCGTTAATGGAGTTCCCTGTCCGAATTACAAATCTTTAATCTCCTCCCAACGCGAACGCCGAGATTCTCATTCGGTTCGAACCGAGCTTCTGAAGTTCTGAGCGTCACGCGCCAAGTGATGCCTAGTGCTGCACTCGTTGCCCTTGCAGTATAACCACGTGGCAGAAATAGTTTCGGTAAAGACTTCAATCCTCCGCTGCCTAGAGGCCCTGCTGCTGACCGTTGAGATTGTGCTACATCAATGCAAAATACATCCAACGGTCTTGGGTGATAAGGTCTTTTTTATGCAAGGGCATGTTTCAATTAAGGGTGTCAATGCGTACAGTTTCGGTAATTCGGTTAAAGACCAACTTTGAATACCGAAAACCAGAACCGTACAGTATCGAATTTACACGGTACGGTACAGTTTCGGTATTTAGAAAAACAGTTCAATACGGTTTCAATATTAAAAATGGTTTAAACACGGTATCTAGTGTAGTATAGTTTTGGTACGAATGAACTTATGCCACTTTTGTTATTAATTCATTAAGATCTTAATGAAATTATGATCGACCAATTAATAGAATTTGATATTAACAAAGATAAAGCAAGTAAATCTAATTAATAGAGACAAAACAAGTAAATCTAAGAAGATGAGTGAATGATGAAACAAAAAACTGAAATAGGGAATTAGGGATAGGGTAAAGATAAAGTGTTTTAATTGTAAAATTATAATTTATATTCCTTAATTTGGTACAATACCAATTCGGTACGATTTCGGTACATATCAATGATATGAGTACCTAAAACCGGAACCGTACCGAATAAATTCGGCTTCAGTACATACCGTACCGAATTTTGAACGGTGTGATTTTAGACGGCACGGTTCGGTATGATTAAACGGTTTTGGTACTCAATTAACATCCTTATGTTTTATTCATAGGAATTAGGGGATAGGGATATTACACATGCCATCTACAAAGGTCGAGCACACAACCTTTTCACCAAGAGGTGTCTGTCTTATTAACTGAACAACCTTGTGTTTCCATGTTGGCATGAGGACATAAAGCAATATTGGGCAACAAAGAAATCTTGACCAATGAAAAACTATAGAGCTTCAGTCAATGCATGGTTGGTAGAGTGGTAAGATCCATACTTTTCAGTGGAGAGGTCATAGGTTCGACCCTTGCGGACGACAAGCACCCCCCTGAGGATGTAATCAAGGTGAGCGCAAGCTGGCCCAAATGAACCTCAGATACCAAAAAAAGAAAAAAACTATAGAACTTTTTACATTGCACCCACTTAAGCTGGGCCTATATTCTTGAATGCCCACTTAAGTGGAAAAATTTTAAAACTGTCCACTTTTTAATTTTTGAAAGTTTCAAGTTACTCACAATTAACTTTTCAAGCTTTAACCGTTAGTTTTTCAAATTTAAGTGGTCAACTAACCAAACTACTCATTTATTTATCAAATTACTAAAATGCCCTCTCAGTCACTTAAATGACAACCCTATTCTCTCTTCACCCATCTTCTTCCCATACCTTGCCGAAAATTGCACCACCACTGGCAACCACCGCCCCTTCATAACTCCACTCTTACTTCAATCAGTCCATTCAAATCCTTCTATTCACTAGAACGAACTTAGATCCCCCAAATCCATAAAAAAAAATGGCTCTAGTTGGACAACGTTGCAACCTTAATCTCCGCCTCTCTTCGCGAGACTCAGCTGAGCGCCGCCCTCATTTCCCCATCCCACTTCCCGCAACTCCACTTTCCTCCTCCACTACTACTACCGGACCCCAAGTCGATCATCTCTCTAATCTATAAAACTTAAAGTCCTCAAACATGGTAATAGTGGCACAGTTTATCAAATCTGTCACAAAGTGAACTTCCATGATTTATGCCCTTAAAATCGTTCAGGGAGACTGTGACACCACAGTTCGCCACCAAATCTTGTGTGAGATGGAGATCCTCTGCTATACAAATTCGACTTTCATTGTTCATTGCCATGGAATTTTTGAAAAACCCTCTGGCGACACTGCAATTCTCATGCCATGGATGGATGGAAGAATTATTGAATCTCTCCTCAAAATAAAGGGAACTTTACCAGAGTTCTCACTCTCCTCCATCACTCAGCAACTACTTAACAATCAAACTACTTTCACTAAGAGAAAACTATTCACAGAGACATCAAGCTTGTGAATCTGCTAGTGAATTAGAACATGGAGGTCAAGGGAGGGGCAATGGTCGCCGGTAGGGGAAGGGTGTGGTTGTCAGTGGTGGTGGGTTCCCTTCACTCACCTAGGGGTTGGGTCACTTAAGTGAGTGAGAGGGTATTTTAATAATTTGACAAACAGAGGGGTATTTTGGTCTGTTGACCACTTAAATTTGAAAAACTATCAGTCAAAGCTTGGAAACTTAGTGGGTAACTTGAAATTTTCAAAAAAGTGAAAAGTGGGCAGTTTGAATTTTTCCCACTTAAGTGGGCAATCAAGAATTTAGGCCCAACTTAAGTGAGTGCCCATGAAAAAAACTCAAAGCTATACAACCATTAACCATTTAATTTTTAGATTAAGAGACCTTTGTACACATATGTATGGGAACTATTAAATACATCACCAAAAAGAGTCCAACTAGTGCCTCCTTGCTAAAAGGCATTGCTCATTACTAATGTGATTCAATCTCAATGACAACAAGCGGCAGTAAGGCCTCAAGACAACAAATGATCAAGATCATTTTGTGAGAGAATAGCTGTGATCATCTCACCAATAGGTAAATTTTTGAAAATTAAATGACCAACTTTTCATAGTAAATTTCCTTGGATCGAGAGCAAAGCTCATTGTACATTTAAATAAATTATAAAGTATCCCTTGAAGAATATAATCAAGGTACACAAGAACTGTCATTGACAAACCTCAATTCCAAAAATAAAAATGAAAATATACCAAGTGAAATAAAACTCAATGCATTATGGCAAGACTAGTTCTAGTGTATGTGGTGTTGTACATGTTCGGGATTTCAACCATTGGATGGGAAGGAGGAATGGGTAAATACAGTATTATGATCCATATTGTGAAAGAAAGACCTAAGTTCTGCTTGCTAAAATGGAAGACGAATAACCCCTTAAATACCCAAAAACTCACTAACCCACTTTAGATTTTAGCAAAAGCAAGCAAAGTAGATGATGTTAAGCAATATGGGGGACATGTGGAGACACATGAATCCTTAAACAACATGGAATGTAGTTTGAATGAGATGACGGTGCCATACAGAATTTGTGAAATCCGGCCCAAACCTAGCCAGGACACCCTATTTGTTTTGGGATAAAGAAAGGCTTGTTTAATGTTAGACCTTGAAGTCGGACCTTGATTTCAATGTTCCTATCTTTGAAAGCATTAGGAAGTCATGTCCGACCTTTTCCTTAGGGTAGATCCAATGTCCCGAAGTGAAGGAAGAAGTCCGTGTGGGCCCTCTTTATTGAAGACATGGTGTTTGACCTGAAACCCATGGATTTTGAGGATAGTGCTCCATACTTGGAAGCATTGTTAGTGACTGTTAAGAAACTACACATCGAAGAGGGTTAAATTATTTGAAGTACCTAATGAACTCCCGTGTTCAATCTGAAGGTATTTCTGGAAACTAGACTTCTTGATTGATTTGTAGGAGAAAACCCCACTCAATTTGACCCCGTCAGCCCTCCGAATCCCTGTCCAAAGTTGTTGAATTATGTCTGGCCAATCTTGTTTGGTCGATCCCATTGACCAAGGCTGCCCAGCTATGAGTTAATGATTCTTTTGGAATATTCCACCCCCTATTTATTCTAGCATCGTGTTTTGAACCTTATTCTAATCATTGCAACACCTGAGAACGTGAGAAGGTTCCTCTTAGGCTCCTCCTTGGCTTGGGTGATGATCTTTTACAAGAATCATTGTCTCTCTTCTCTAATCTCTTCTACAAAGTATGTAATCTTTCACTCTCTCTCTAATCTACTTCTACCTCACCTTATTCTTGTTGTTGGGGCTATGAAAAAGGTGTTGCAACCTTGCAACCACGTCTTCTAATGTCTTTTTTGATTCTATAAACCCCCTGTTGGTGCAACCTAGAGGGGGGGTGATTAGGTTGTACCTAGTGGTTTATAACAATTTTCCTGTTTAGTTGCAATTTCAAAATGGATTGACAATTCAAGATAAAATCTAATGAAAAACAGCAATCACAAACACAGAATTTATAGTGGTTTGACTCTACGAGTCTACGTCCACTCCTCTCTTAGCCTCAAGAGAGTGTTTCCACTAACGAATCTCTTTCAATACAGTGGGTAGAGAATCAAACCCTTACAATCTTCGTTTCGGGGCAAGAGTACCCTTTACAATCTTCGTTCACGGACAAGAGTATCCAATACAATCTTCGTTCACGGACAAGAGTATCCAATACAATGAATTCTAATCAACCTAGACTAGAATTAAAATAACCAATTCACAATACGAAAAGTATTAGATATTACCTATCAAAGGAGAGTAACCCTTTACCCTTTGAGTGCAAGTGATGCAATGAATGAATCAAGAATCAATATACTTCAGCGGTTTTCAATAACTCCAGACTTTGCTTCAGTGAAAGCTTCAACTTTGGAATATCCCTCAAAGTTAACCGGAGTTGGGAGGACAACAATAATGATAAAAACACCAAAACTTTGCTTTTTCACTTGTGAGTGAATATGTGCTTGATGGGGGAGAAGGATGATTCTCAAATGGGGGTGGTTGGGCTTTTATAGACCCCAAGTTACTACCTTTCCCATTTCCCCAACGGATATAAAATCTTTGCGAGATTTTGTTCCAGACGGACGTCCGTCTGCCCAAACTGTCATCCGTCTCAAAGGTATCCGTTACAAACAGTTGTAGAAGATATTCTCTTTAAACTAGCCGTTATAGTCAAATCTCGGCCAGACGGACGTCCGTCTGCCCAGACGGTCATCCGTCTAGCCTGGACTGGCTCAGACCGGCATCCGTCTGGCCTTCTGTTGTTTCTGAGAAACAGAGTTATCAAAACAGATGGACATCCGTCTGGGCTCTATTTTTCTAAACAGTTTTGGGCTGGGATATGGCTTGGATTTTCGGATCTTTTTGACAATCCTAAGCGTTGTACACCTTACTAATATGTCCTAGGTCACTCTAGTAACATGGATTACATATTATGGATGCATTTACATGTGTGTGTATGCAAAGGTGTCCTAAGCCCTAATTTAGTCTAAGTCTTGATCTTTGACTTGATCTTGATGCTCTCCTCTTGACTTTGGTTCTTTGTCTAAGATGGTTTGATCTTGAGCTTGACTCTCCGGAAATTTCTTTGAACCGGATATTTACAACGAGATTCTCTGCAGTGATGAGCTGGACAAAACATATCTACATGGAAACATTAGTAGAGTGTTTGTCATCATCAAAACTGATTGGAGACTGATGTGGCAAATGCTGACTTGGCATTTTCCAACACCCCCATTCATTCTATCAATCATGGAACGAAAGTTCGTTCATATCGCCGAAATATCGGCGAGATATGACAGTTCACCGAAATATCTAAACTCATATATATATATATATATTCACATTACTCTTGAATCACACGTATAAAGTATACTGCAAGTCTGCAACTGCAAAGTGAAGTTTAAAATATCAATAAAATAATATAAATATCTCTGCAAAACATCAACTCACGTTTGCCACTTTGCCACTTTGCCTTAATGTTTTTTATTTTATTTCTTTTATAATTCCGTGGTGTTCCATGAACCACGTGTGTGGTTTAAAATCACAACCTAAAGTGTAAAAAACACAAAAACTTCATCACTTCGTTTTCTTCACCGAGCAGTCATCTTCTTCACAAGAAATCCGGTGACGCAAGTCACCGGTTGCAATCAGGTGCAGCAGTTCTTAATTTGAAGACCTCCATAGCAACGAATCTTGGATCGAAAATGTCTCCCACAAGTCGAACGCGAGACGGTCAAGTGTAACTCTCTCTCTCTCTCTCTCTTTTTCTGTGAACTTCTTCTGGTATAACACGAATAATGCAGCGGCTGAACAATGAGAAACCGACAGCAGTTGAGACTTGACATGAAGAAATAAAAGGGGAAGGTAAAAAGGATTTTTCCTTTAAAAAACAACTACAACCCTTCAACGATGTCAATTTTCCGGCGATTTCGCTGATTCGGCAAGAAAAAGGCGAGATATCGCCGATTTCTCGGCGATATCCCGTCCATGTCGTTTCGCCCCACCCTTTCCGTTCGCTGAGTATAGACATCAGCGAATTTCGGCGATATTTCGCCGAAACTAAGTTCCATGCTATCAATGCTATGCATCTCATATCGATTCTTAACCTTGTCTTCCTTATGAAATTCCTTCATAGCAACATGATTTCATCTCCTAAACTAATTCCTATAGTATGCTAGGTCTGATTATATGTTAGTAATCATTCCTAATCTATTTCTTATCATTCTCTTGATTGAATCCCTAATTTTCCTTACAATTGCATTTGATTTCATTATGAAACTTGATGTTTAACATATAGAACATAGGGTTTCAAATTGGGGGTTTTCAATTGGGCCATTGGATTATGATAATACTTGCTAGGTAGTGTTCTTATACTGTTATTAACAATTCCTCCAAGTTTCGGATCAATTCGAGCCCCGGAAGATCGATTTCGGACCAAAAATCCCAAAATCCACTATTCTGCCCACACTAAATTCTGTTTGGTCGATCCCATCAACCAAGGAGCATCGACTAAGCATGCTGTTGAACTTTGTTTTTCACCATTTTGACCGGTTCGACCTCCGATTTTCTCGATTTCTTCTCTAATCTTTCATTTATATTTGTCTAGGGTCTTAATACCATCATCATTGGATCATTCTTTTGTGACTTTTGGATCATCATCATCACAGCTTAAGGTAAGGACGGTTATCGCCATATAACATAGACTGTGTGACTTTTACACTGTTGTTGGCAACTTAGTAGGCTTAACTTATTAGTTGATTCTAGACATCATATGACTACTGTAGTTACCTTATGATAGTAGCACCATACTTAATTACTTTATTTATCATGTCTATTTATTCTTGTAATTTACTTATACACTTGATCATGAGATGTTATGACATATCTTTCAATATGATGATGTATCATTGATATATGATATGATGGAAATAAGCATGTGATTGCTTAGGTATAATTTGGGATTTGGGAGTGTCCTATTGATGCTTTTGTCCTTGGACATCAAAGGGAATAGTATGGGATGTTCTCCAAAGATGCCCATCGACACTTTCCCGGATTATTGGATGACATACATTGGACTGTCTAGTGGTGTGGCTAGGATGTCCTTGTCATGTCAGACCCGAATCGGAAGGGTATTGAGACCGAACGACCCGTGGTGACAGTGGGGATTTGTGGGCACTCAAGACCGGTGAAATGACCCGTGAGAGGTCATGAATCACATTGTGCAAGCCATTTATTGGTAGGGTTGCAAATGGCTAGACTTGGGCTCATGAGCACTCAAGACCGGTGAAATGATCCGTGAGGGGATGTGAGAGCTTCCCGTCTACTATTTGTGGATGACCAATAAGGTTGATGAGTCCGTAGTCCGAGAGGGAATACGCTGACTCTAGTGTGAAGGATACCGAAAACGATCCAAGATATCTTAAATGGTTGAGGAGAAATGGACATATCCGGATCTGACTTGATACGACTGAGTAGATGACTTGCATCGAGCTAGGCTTTACCGTGACATGCGCCAATACTTATACCAAATGGTGATGTGAGAGAGTGGTGACCAAATCCCCAGCCAAGGAATGTCCGAGAGGGATGCAGGACCCATAACCAACCGGCTGCCCAAGATATCTTAAATGGTTGAGGGTGTGAGCGGACCTACCCAAAAAAGTATGGTGCTATGACTTAAAGCATGTCTACCAATAGAGACCAGCATACATAGAGTTAGATTCATATTTGCATCATTTGTTTCATATCATATTGCACCATGCTATGTTTTGTATCATGTAATTTATGTTATTATGGAATAGCCTGCCTTGCTGAGTTCTTTTGAACTCACTCCTTTTTGCAATATCTTCTGTTAGACTTTTCTACAGGTACTACTACTGTTGACTATGATGGTCAACACTATGAAGACCAAATTGATGACTCACACAATACTGATCATGGTGACTACATCGGTGAAGACTATCAGTTCGAGACTAATATTTGTCAGAAGCAGATTTGGCCTGGTCTAGTTTCTTATGATTATCTTATTGAGGAAACATTGTATAAGTTATAAAAAACTGTAACTTAGTTGATTACCTTTTTCTTTCCCTTCTTTTGAGAACTGGTTGTAACCTTTACTTTATTTCGATCTACCTTCCGCGGTTGTTGTAGAATGGGTTTCCCCCTTCTTTTCACACTTTAACTATTTATTTGATTGGTATTATTTCCGCACTCTGATGTTCTTTGTGATCCTTCTAAGATCCTTTATTGACTTTTATTATTAAAGAAATTGAATACAAAGATTTGTTCTTGCTTTTGATTATATTATTGTGCTAGGTGGCTATGATCGTTCCTAAACTTGATCGGCGGGACCATAAACCACTCCCTCGGGTAATCCAGATAGGGTACCCCTTGGTGGATTTAGGGTGGATGTGACAGAATTAGACTCTAACTAATCTGTCAACAATTGTTAATGCTCATAACAGACCGAGGCCCACAAGAGGAGAAAATAGTGATGCAAATCATATGAACACTATGTGCAATCACAACATGATAATTATACAACAATAGTATGATTCAAACCCAATATGGAGTCCTCTAGTCTAGCCATGGCACTACAAGATACGTCACCATCAAGAGGTTTCAAGGAGCATTGGTCAAATAATGCACTCTCAATGCCACATAACCCTACTATCACAGGTTTAGTAATAAGTAATATAAACATATTTGTGGCTTTACATAATGATGGTGGAACCCATACATCAGTGCTTAGGGAAACGTCTACAACTCAATTGCAGTGTGAGAGAGATAGAAGCATGTGTTGATCCACGTCTATATGGAGATCATCTCCCTCACGTTTGAAAGATAAAGCTCAACGAATGGAACATCAGAGGGCTAAATGACTTCGGTAAGAGGAGGGGGTTTATTGATTGGGTATATTTGAATAAGGTGATAGTCTTCGAATTGATGGAGACGGGGGTCAAAATAGCTATATTTACCTTCTTTGTGAGATTTGTTCCAAATGTACTAGCAATTACAGTTGTTATAATTCCGAACGTATTTGGGTTTTGAGGGATCCAAACATGGTGGACATTCGGTTCATTTGATGCTCGCCGCAATTTGTACCACTAAAGTTGAAGTGTCTGCCTAAAGCAATCCTTCCTCGCCACGTTTGTTTAGGGTGCTGGCTTTGATCCTGAATAGGAGGCATTATGGATTGATATTCATCAAATTCAAGGCATCTACGTCACTCCCCTCAATTATTTTTAGGGACTTTAATACTTACAAAGACCCAGTGTTATGATACTGGTTAAGGGCTATCTTGGGATAACTGCAAAGGGATATTGGGTTGGAATGTTGATGGGTTAGTATGGTCACGGTTATTGAATATTAGGGTTAGTTTGGCAATAGAGGGATTCCTACTATAGATGTAATAGGAGTGATGTTTGGAGGAATGAAGAATGATTCTCAATTTCTTAACTCCCTCATTCTCTTTTGCGTTTCTTCTTCTTCCCAACCCCAATCTTCTAAATTCTATCCTTAGCTCTTTGCAATTCTTCTTCTTCTCTAAGCTTTAGATACGAGATTGTACCATTGGTCTGACCTGCTGGATCGGAAGGACCACAATACACGAGTGTGGAGAGCAGAACATCACGAGATCAGGGAGAAGATATTTACTCTCCTATCTTCGATGAACATCAATTCATTGCACAAAGGGGTATCGCTCCCCTACCTAAATAATTCTCACAGCCTATTATCACCGAGGTAACTATTACAGTAGCATTGTCAGTGCTTGAGTAGCATCTTCAATCTAAAACAATTCCCCTATATTCTACATGGTTTGATGGCACTTATCCATTGAGTTGGATCTTGAGGGCTGCATGGTTCTTTGATTATCGTCGTGTTACCTATGAACACTATCTTCTAATTTCCTCCCTTCATCTGGATGGCCAAGCTCTTTAATGGTTCCAGTGTATGAGGCGCAAGAATCAATTTGTTCTTGGTCTGCATTTATCACCACATGGCACTCTCGATTTGGTCCGTTGGAAGTGTGAAATCCCCCATAATTATAGCCTGAAAATCCATATTGCAGGACCGAGAACCCGGGGTGCAGGTCGAAGGCAACTGTGGGCCATCTAGATAAAGACCTTTGGATTGAGTCTGAACCAATGAAAGTGGATGGTGATGATGTTGAGTTAGGAGTATTGTTGGAATTTAGAAGGAGATCTGACTCGAACGTTGACGGGCTTGATAAATGGATCAATTGTTCCTTAATGAAACGTGTAAAAGGTCCCGAAGATCAGGTAAGACCTTTATTGATTGTGGAATAGGAGCTAGGGCAGAGCCATGGGCTTTTAGAGCCTTGAAGCTACTATTGGAACAAAGTTCCAAGGGTGGGTTGATTGGCCTGGTGACCAGCCCCAAGCGACCAATAGAAGAAGGGAATTTTTGAAAAATGAGATTTTTTAGGCCTTATTTAATGTGTTTTGGTTCTAAAATGTGTCACTATGATCCATAGCCGTCAGAACATATCAGAGAGTGCTTCGTGAAGGTGAAGGACAGTGTGGAGATCTTCTGAAAGGCTTTCCATACGGCAATTGACTTTTTCTAAGGTTAGTACTCATCCTCGTTCATTCTAACTTTCCTTTGCGATTGTTTACTCTACTGTCTAGACCTTGTAGAAGTGCTATATAGCCTAGTTCTTCTATTCTCTTTACCCTATAGTGAATCCCCATTCACTCTGGATTATCCGTGTTCTTTTGGAATGATTTCGGAAAAGACCCAACTTTTGATTTCACTAGGTTTCCGATTCATTTTGTGTTGTTGAATGCCTAAATAATGTTTGATCATGTTCTAGTAATATTTTAGAATTTTCTATGTACTTTAGATGTAGTTTGGAACCCAATCTAGAAGCCAGTTGTAGATCTGAATCGATTATGTCCATACTTGGAGACTACCTGATGTAAACTTTCCTAGTCACCCACAAGGCAACCCATTTGACCAACCACTCCCTGTAGTGTTGGGCTTTGTCTCTCTTTTGGATATAGGACTTCTAGGGTTGTTTCTAACCTTGAATCAACACGTAATTAGGACTTTTGGGGAAACGTGAGCATACCTTTTGATTGTCTTTGAAAAGTATCAAATCGATTTCAAGGTGAGGACGTTCACTTGTATATAATTATTGTTACATTCTAAATTAATATGAAACTTACATATTGATATACATGTTGTTGTTCTAAGACTTAGGCATGATGATAATGCTCTAAAATTACATAATACAAGATGATTGATTATGATACTTGTGTTTTGATTAATCTTGGGGTATTTTGGAACTGTGAATTATGAATAATGTATAGTACTTTGAATTCCTTTTGTGGGAGGTTGTTGTTGGGTGTGACTGTGAATTGGGGAATACCTGGCTTGGGATATCAGGGGTTGTGGTATGGGACATTGTCCTCTGATTCCCCCAACACTTTTCACAGTTGCAGTCTATCATGACTAGGAGGTCTAAAAGAACAAGGTTAGACACCCCGTTATGTCACGCCCTATCAGCAAGGGTATTGATGTCGAGTGACCTGTGGTAGCAATGTAGGGTGGTGAGCGATCAAGAACGATAACCAATCCATGAGAGGAAACAATCATGTTGTGTGGGTCATTCATTGGTAGGGTTGCATATAATAGGTTTGGGCTCGTCAATAGTCAAGACCGGCAACCAACCCGTGAGAGGACATAAGAGCTTCTTGCCTATTATCTGTGGATGACCAATAGGGTTAAGAGGAGGCATAGTCTGAGTTGGTTGGAGCCATATGATACGTTGACTCTAGATAAGGGAGGATACTGAACCAAGAACGTGAGATGCATGAGGAGAAGTATCTGAGCCTAGGTTGATGTGACTTAGTAGTTGACTTGCATTGAGCTAGGTATATCCTTGACATGCACCAGTACTCCTGCCAATGTTGTGGTGAGAGAGTGATGACCTAAACCCCAACCATGGTGATGATCAGAGAGGTATGATTTTAGCCTTTGCCCGAGATCTCAAGACTAGTAACCAACCTGTGAGAAATCAGAGTGATGAGACCTACCCAGAGGAGGTTGGTGTCATATCTTAATGCATGTCTACCATATAGAAACTTGCATAAGTTAAAGTATAGCAGTATTATTGCATTGTATTGTATATCATGTTACATTGATTAATATATTGACTTATACTGTGGCTTATGGTTATATGCTTGTGAACTTTTTGTTGAGTTCTTTTGAGCTCACCCCTCGGGAATTTGTTGTTTTAGATTTTATTGCATATCTTGATGCCACATGTCAAGATCACAAAGTGCAGGCGATTGATCCATATGGTGTATTGGGTTATGGGAATTAGGACACACATGGTGACAAATGTTTGTGTCACAACTCTGGATACCAGAATTAGTGACACTCATGAGTTGGTCAATAGTATTCATGATACGGGGACTTGAGAGATTCGTAGTTACCAGTTAATTAAGGAAACCTACCTGATATAATCCTTGGGAGTTTTGACTAGACTTTTCTTTCCAGTTTGATTATTTTAGTTTGACATCACTTCCGCACTCTGAATTGGTTTTGAGATCCTTCTAAGATTTTTGTTATATTTTTTTCCTCTTTATTATTATATATGATTTGATTTATTATTGTTCATGATTGGTCTATTGTGTGGAATAGTTTATGATTGTATGAGACTTGATCTTGTGATTGTGGATCACTCCCTTGGGTATTCGGGTGGTAGGATATTGGTTGGGTGGATGTGACAGGAATAGGAAAGCCCCAAAAGTACAAAAGTGGATTGTACATGCTTGGTTCATTGAAGAAGATAATCAAACCAATATCTTCTCAACACTGAAATCTGATAAATCTCAAGATCCAACTCACTTATAATTACCAAGGAAGAAGGCGAGTCTATTACCAAGCTAGAAGATATAGATGACCGACTACTACTTGGGTTCACTATGGTTATGTCACTACTAGCACCTATTAGTCTTCATTGCAAGGCGTATCCCGTCTTGTTAGAATTAACAAATATTGAGGGTGAGATTATCACAATTGATCAGCCAATAACAAAAAGGCTACAATACGAAGGCTTAATTATGGGTTTTCTAGATTATATCTTGGTTGATGGAGGAAGCATTCATGTCTTGCAAAGCCAAGGCAGCTGGTCAAATTTTTTGGACTTTGTTTTTTATCGAGGGTAGTTATATTTTGTTTGACCAAACCCATGTTGGCAGCAGGACTTTGAAGATATTATTCTTTAGAATGAGGTACCGATTCTCCCCACCACCATTTGTTTGTAAAATTCTATATGGAATTTATTTAGCCTTTTGACCTTGGTGGGAAACCTCAACTTCTATTTATGCCCTTGGAGTGTTTGAAAAAATGCTACGAGAGGATAATTGGTTAATTAGTTTGTTCTTTAAGGACTTAATGTGTTGCCAAAGATTCCACATCATTAAAGCCACTACCATATGGCTCTTATTGGTCATTGTTGTTTATAGTTATGAAAAGTTCACAGGTCAGCCCTTCACCTTAGCACATGAAAACAACTAGGTGCTAGAATTTGTCAACAGCCCATTAAAAATGTTAGAGCAATGTGAAGCAACAAGAAGGAAAAAAGGGAAATTTGAGATTAACGTGCTCAAAGTGTTTTCTAATTTCTCTACTATCATTGTTTCAAGATCAACAATCTATCCCATACTAGGCTGGCCCAATATAACAGTCATACACCAAATTGGGCCACATTAGGCATATAACATACCACCAATCTTCCGTAGTTGTTGTCCTCAATGGCTCTCCTTCAGGCAACTCATACTCTGGTGGTAGGTAGCTTTCTTTAGGTGGCTACACTCTGCTCACTCAAAAAAAAAATTTTTTTTTTTTTTTTTTTTAGAAGGGGGGCAACAGGTAGCCCTTTATTGATAACTTTCACTGTACTCCAAGTAGCCGTTTCTAGTATTTGAACCCTTGATGTAGTGCCAACTCTGATACCAAATGTTAGATACTTGACTAGTGTGCCAAAAGCTCTAACGTTGATAGAACAAGCTGAATCAAGCCCTTTAACCTATCCCATACTAGGCTAGCTCAATCTAATGCCCATACACCAAATTGTGCCACATTAGGCACATAACACCCACTAGAAAAACACGGGGTGTAGTGGCCTATAGCTGGAAATCCAATCCTATGCAGTATTGCATGGTAGATTGTGATTTGATGGAGTTACAGTGGAGGGGCAATCACATGATTTGGAATAATTTTGGCAACAATGAGAATCACATTGCTTGAAAATACCATGGTTTGCTAAGCCATAGATGGATTGATGTTTATCTCACGTCCAATGCCTTTTTCCAAGATAGGGATATTTCTTATCATTGTTCAATGGTGGTGACATTAGGATCTCTTTCAGTCTAGTGAGGTAAGTAATTTTATTTTGGTTCAAACTGGATTGAGCATCTTGACTTTCTCCCCTTGGTGCAGGGGTTTGGAATCAACATGTTTCTTGATCCCCTCTCTTTGCATTGATGGCCCGGTTATGCATCCTTAAGAATGACCTCAAGCAGTGGAGCAAAATATAGTTTTGTAATTTAGATCGCCAGATCTCTGATGTCGAAGTACCCTTATCCCACACTCATATGCCTTTACAATCACACCTCACTAATCTAGACATTATTGAACGTGAGATTGGTGAAATCTCCATCCTTCGTAGATTCTTGAATGCTCATGGATTTGAAGTACGACGAAAAACTTGTGCAAGATGGCTCAAAGATAGGGATGGAAATTTGACTTGGGTTTTGCCATCAAGAATGCACTAGGAGAATGGATCACGGATGTAGATTGCATTCGACAGAAGGCTATGAATTATTTTGAGTGCCTTCAATGGCACATCACAAGTGATTTGCCAATAACTCAATCTGACTGTTGACTGAGTCCTTACTAGAGAAGATCTGTTTGCTTGCCCGTTTACAATCGATGAGATCAAAGGTGTTATTTTTCACTTTGATGAGAACTCGACACAAGATACGGATGGATATGGTATTGTTTTCTGTAAAAAAATCTTGGAGAATCATAGGCCCATGGTTTGCATGACAATTGTTATATTTTTCCCCACTCAACATGCCATTTGAATTGAAGTTATCTAGATTCACTCTTATACCTAAAGGTGCAATTTAGAATATGTTTAGTGGTTTCCAACCCCATTATTGTTTGTAGTATCATGTATGGATTCATTGCAAAATTATTAAGCTAAAGGTTGAAGTTGGTGGTGCAGGTGGTGGGGATTAATCAAAATGCATTCAGGGGAGGCAAATCTTTGATACTATGTTAAGAAATCCTATATGATTACCATATATAGAGTGGCAAATTCTGATTTTATCTTACTATTTTCCTTGGTTTGTGTTTTAAATGCAATGATTAAATCAATCAAGGTTGAATAATCAAAATACGGTGCTACCTATCTTATTCGTAAACCGTGTGGACATTGCAGTAGTTCATTTGGCACATTTTTCTTTATTTTGAGTGTTTAGGGTGTCGGATTTTTTAGCTTGAGAACCAAGATTCTCTCCTATAATTGGTTGTTATCTCTACATTGGCATCCACTAACAGATGTTTTGTGTTAACATATCAATATTTATACAAAGATCTTTGACCTAGACAAATTAATTATCAAGACTAGGATAACAAAAAAGTTAACTTGAATGAGATCCGATAAATTATGATTTTATAGATTTAAAATCGGATATGTCTTTACTCTTTACTAGAAGAAAAAGAAGAAAAAATGATAAGAAATCTATGTAAGCATCAATGGAATTATAACCAAACTAATTATGTGTTATGGGTCCTTCATATTATTGATTAATTAAGCCCAATAAGATTATGGGCCTTCAAGGTTTGGGTTTGGTACTTTGGTTCCTCAGTATTTGATATGGGCTTCTTTTCGTTTGAAATGATAATGGTTTGAATTACTCTATATAACCCGTAGTCGCCTAGTTTGGGATTCTAATGAAAAACGGATAATCCATAAAAGGAAGGCCCCACAATAAAATAGCCCAGAAAGGAAAGCCCAAACACTCAGCCCAGTGTAGAAAGTCCTCACAGTAAAATAGCCCAGAAAAGAAAGCCCAAACACTCAGCTCAGTGTAGCAAACCGAGATAGTTAGGGTCAAAGAGCAGCAACCAGCCATACCATTATACCATAAAGTGTATATATGAGATAAATGTACTTCTAATTGGAGGCAATTTAGCAGGCCCAGGCCCATCCAACATAATAAGAGTTGAGTGTCATTTAAACGAATTTTATCTAGTCTATTTTTTGACAAAAAAATGGATCATCTATTTTCTTGTATACGTGTGACGTATATTCACAAGTCACATCAAAGGATCGTGATTGAATTAAATTTTTTTTTTTTTTTTTTTTTTGTAGCCGACAAGTTTATATTAGGGGGTATTACTAATATAAGTGTTATTGGATGGGTGCGAACCCAAGACCTTCCCATAGGAGTTTGGGCTTTTTTAATCTTGTGAACCTAACATCAATCTTTTGGTGTGGTGTAATGACACATGTCAGTATGTCACACAACAGAAATAGAATGGATTGGATAAAAATCCCCACTTAAACTCTACTTCAAGTCAAGGTAAGTGGGCATGGATCTCAATAACAGGCCCAATTTCTGAATCTACCAATCCCATACGTTCCAAAAACTTCAAGAAGAAATCTTCATTAAAACAACCGAAGCTGTGACCTCTTCACTAAGAGCTACTGGTCATTACCGACTGAGCAGGGAGCAACCCTTCAATGGTCCTTGTAAACATTTTTGATGAATCTAGTCCGGTTCTAAATCCAAATTGACGGTTCAGAATACTACCCAAAACCAAAACCAAAACCAGCCGGTTCGGTTTATCAACCATTCCGGTCAAGGTTTTCGAGCGAGTCGGTTGTCGTTTAGCGGTGACCAGTTTCTGGTTCAGAATCCTGTTAACGTGTCGATACGTACATAAGTAAGTGTACGGCGAGTCGGTTTCAGGGCTAAAACGGCTAACAGAAAAGAAAACCCCTGCAAGGCCCATGTGCGAAACTCTGAATCGCATCTGACAACTTCAGCATCCTCCTTGAAAAGTCGGAAAAATTATACTCCCTGGTCCCACCTCTCTTGGGTGGGTCTTATAGTCTTATCCATCCGAGCCGAGTTAATGAGTCATAACTTATAAGCAAACGCACAGCTCATCTTATTTTGTCGTTTTGTCTGATTCTTAGTCACGGTCAGCTATTCCACGTTGCTTTTTGTGATTCTGTCAGTCTCACTTGACAGTTCATCGATCCGTCCGTATACGAAAAAGATTCACACTAGCCGTTGATGTAACCATCACGAAACAGAACCCAACGAACATGTCCATGTGCTCTGTGCCTCTGCCGCACATTTTTGACTATTTTATTTTTATTTTTTCCGTTTATTTAATTTGGATTCTTTTAGGAATCTTCTAGATCTCAACTAACCCTATCGATCGTGATTTGTTCCTATCTATATTATTAATACTAACTGGTATTACATAAATCCCGATCTTTATCCACTCCATTATTTTATTTTTACCCCTCAGAAAAGAAAATTCTTATATAAGACACACGTGGCACCAATTCATTTCAAATAATGAGATGACACGTGGCACCAATTCATTCCAAATATTTTCGAAAGTAACAGTGTTTCATTTTTTTTTTTTTAATCCGAATTTATATATAGGGTGGGGAATTACTAATATAGGTGCCGCCAGGATGGGTGCCAACCCAGGACCTCTCCGTGGGAAGTTGGACTTTTAACCGCTCTACTAATCCACCATTGTCGACCAATCTTTCATGTCTCTAAGGATTAATGATACTATTGATTCTGCGGCGTTCTTTTCAGATCTATTTCTTAATCTAGATGAGGTGATCCGACAAGTGGATCTTATTATTGTCTATTTGTCTCTTTGTTTTTACCTACCCGAGAAGAAATATATATAATTTATTTATGATAATTTTTGATTATTCATTTCCACGTATTACCACATGATTTGAGATTATATAATAAGTCTGTAACTGCAGAGGTGTGATTGGTCAAAACATGTGGGCGAGGATTGGCTTATTATATTTTAGTAACCTAAGAATCTTAACAAACATGTGTACATGTGTACCGGCGTGCATTATTAAGCGACCGTACTGATTGCCAACCACTCTCTCTATGATTGTACATGAGATAGGTGCTCGTATTATAATACAAATTCTTAGAAAGAAAAACAAAAAAAAAATTTGATTAAGCACCCCCACAGGTTCATTTGGGAATCCCAAAGTATATTCTTTGATGTACTTGTTTTGAGAAGAAGAATGATTTAGAAGTAATGGTATATTCTTTAGGGTTAGTCTATGAATAAAATTATTATTCACAACTTACTTAGCTATGCCTTGTAAGATGAGGTCAAGATCAATGCTAGTTTAGATTAGTTGGGTTAACGATCGATTAAGGTTTGAAAAGCCCCACCTAGTTCTAAAGTCCAATTTTATACTTAATAAAGAAAGCAAATCTATGCCAATGCAGAGCTGTTCTACTGGTAAAACCAACACCTCTTAATGAAGAGGTTGTGAGTTTGACTCTTGCTGAAGTATTTTAATATCCCCATTCCTCGGCTTAATAAAGCCCTTTTGTACCAAAAAAAAAAAAAAAAAAGAAGAAGAAGAGAAGGCAAATCTGTAGAACCTTCAATTTCCACCCTATAATTTCTTGTAATTTTTATCTAAGATTGCAACAAATGGTAGTTAATTATCCAATGGTTAGAGTTATAAAGCAATTAAGAACTGAATTTAATAAACCCCTAAAATTAAGCTTCAATAAGTGGTTAAAAGCTTGGTAAATAAAAAATAAAATAGAGAAGAAATTTTAAGAGTTTATTAGATTTAATTCTTAATTGAGTCCTAATTTTGATCCTTAAATAATTAATTACTACGTATAACAATTCTACAAACAACAACAATAAGCCTTGTCCCAATCAATTCAAAGGTTTGGCTAGATTTTTTACGGTGCTGACTGCCGACCTGACGCACCAACCCTCTTCCTTTACTCGGGCTTGGGACCAGCAGCAAAACGCTGGCGTTTACGTATAACAATTCTAAATAAAATAGTAAATATTGATAGTGAGAATTGTAGAAGATGTGAATCCAAGGAAATCTATGAACCTACAATTTTTGAGTTAAAAAACAATACTTTTTATTTGACTAGTTGAAGGTTGAAGAAAGAAAGTTGAAAGTTGAAACATGGTCATTGGCATAAAAAGCTTTAATTGATTTTTTCTCTTTTCCGAGAAGACTCAAACTTTAATTGATAGCTCCATTCACCTTGCTGGGATAAATCATTTTCTAGGAAAAAGTGACCTAAATTTCCAAAAAGTTGAATTTTTTAATCATGTACTTTGGATTAAGCAGATGATTATCCTATATTTAAGATAACATATTTATACCTTTTACCGTTAAACGAGAAACAATTATTATAAAATAAGAAAGAGAATGGGAATTGCAAAGTGGGCAATCACTAATTAGATCACTATAGTTAAAGTTAATCTTCAAGATTCACTTTGATTTCTTTTAATTAATCTTTTATGAACAAAAAGCCAAAAACATTTAGAAGCCTTTGTGGGTTCATTAGGTAAAAAGTTATTACGACATAACCCACTTTTGTGATTTTATACATTTAGAGTTTTTATATTATTTTCTCCACCTGCATCATGGACATGTATGTCCCATGAAGATAATATTTTTTTTTCTTCTTCTTTTGGTATCTGAGATTCATCAAATCCAGCTTCCGCACACCTCGATTACATCATCGGGAGGAGTTTTTTTGTCCTGTAATTCATAACCTCTACATTGAGAAGTATGAATCTTACCACTCCACCAACCTTGCATTTGACAAATAGTTAGATATGTTCTCTTATAACATCTGCTCCAATAACCTGAAACTGCTAAGTGGATATGTTGGCTCGAATTATTGGCCATGTTGTGAAAAAGAAAAATTACTCATCTACCTTTTCCGTTGAAGAGTTTATCTTCGATCTAAAAACTTCATATTCTTTGTTTCATTTCGATATATTTTATATTGAAATAAACAAAAACCTAAAAAGCAAGAAGTATGCCCTCAAATGAAAAAGGAAAAAAAGCAAATCTTGTGAGTTGTAAACATCTCACTAATTATTTTGTCCAGCACAATAAAATTTCATGCGATCTCATACAACAACAACAACAACAACAATAAGCCTTGTCCCAACTAAATGGGGTTCATGATTCTTGCCCTCCAATCGGTTTTGAGCCATGCTAGATACAAGGCCTAAGCTATACATATCATTTCTCACCACTTCTCCTAAGGTTATCTTAGGTCTACCCTAGCTCTTCTAGTTCCTTCAATATGAATTATATCACTTCTCCGTGGACTTTTAGGTCTCCTTGGTGCCGTCCACCTCACGACTTTCTCTAGCTTATCCTTATGGGGACTCCCACTCTAATATGTCGTTTCTTATCTTATCCATCCTAGTTTTGCCACTCATCCATCTTAGCTCCTCATTTCTGCTGTTTATCTATATGATTCTTTTGCCTTCGTCATCTGTGTCGACCGGTCCTTTTTTCCTTTGCTTTATGGAATCGCTCTAGACCCGGCGCCCTCTCCTTCATCCACCCTATTTTAATTCTTTGGAACCTCATCTTCAAATCACCTCTTTTACTTATGATTGAACCTGGTCCTTAACAATCACTCGAATCTCTTTATCGTCAGTATCACCACCTCATCATCGCGTCATGCTGTTACAAACTGTATTTTTTGATCTACTGTTTGCCTTTTGATTTGCTATCTCCATGTTCTAATTTGGTATTAATCCCCACTCGGGTCTCATCAATCAACACAATATCATCCGCATACCCGGACCTCATCTTGATGTCTTTGGTTAATTCATCCATTACGTGCATAGATATGGCTTAAGTTACCCTTGATGTAGCCCCTTGTTTCGATTCATTACTTTGTCCCCCCCCTTTTCTAACACTAGTCACCGAACCATCATACATATCCTTAACTATATCTATATATTTATTTGCAACACTTCTTTTCTCTAGTACTTGCCAATTACGCTCTGGGACTCTATCATGCTTTTTCTAGGTCAATAATACCATATGAGATCTTTCCTCATTCTCTATACCTTTCCATAAGTCTCCTAATTAGTAAATAGCCTCCGTTGTAGATCTTCTGGCATAACCCAATTGGTTCTCCTGTCTGTAGTTAGTGTCTCAACGGGTTTCAATTATTCTCTCCCATAATTTCATCGTATGGCTCATCAATTTAATGCCCCTATAGTTATTACAACTTTGAATATCTCCTTTATTTTTGTAAATTGGAACCACAACACTTCTCCTCCAATCATCTGGCATTTTCCCTGTGCTCATAATGTTATTAAACAACTTAGTCAACCAAACTAGTCCATGGGTTCCTAAGCTCTTCCATACTTCAATTGGGATTCTATAAGGGCCTGTTTGGTTACATGAATCCAGAGATTTGAAATCTCTGGATTCATGAATTTGAGAATTATACCGTTTGGTTGTAAAAAATCTCTAGATTTATGAAATCTAGAGATTCAACTTTATACACTAAAAACGTGAATCTATAGATTTATGGCTAAGGGGTGAAATCCAAAGATTTCAAAAAAGCTATACATTTGCACATTCACAAAAATCAAGTCGATCAAATAGTTTTTTAGGATGAATCCACAAATTTCATTCCACAACCAAACATCTAATTTTATAAATTATAACTCCATAGATTTGAAATCTATAGATTTGAAATCTCTACATATTTGAAATCTCCGGACTCATGTAACCAAACAGGCCCTAACATCATGCGATCTCATATGATATGGTAAAAATGATATGTCAGTTGTCAAACAAGAGACACCACATAAATATTTGTCATACTTGGAGTGGTGCGTCTCTAGGATCAAATATCTTACTCTTGGGGACCAAATCAAACATGATTTTGTGGTTGGTGGTTCCATAGGCTCTAACAATGCACCCAAAGAGCTGAAAATAACCCTACAAACTCGAGTCACTCTCATGGGTTTTAGACTTTCCTAGACTGTGTAGGATTTTGGGGTTTACCTTGAAATATTATTTGATTATAGATTTTTTTTTCCTCAAGGACAATATGAGGACTTGGGAGAATCTTCTGTCCACCAAACGATGAACTGATTCTCATTATTTTAAATGTGTGTTTAATAATGGTTTTTTTTAAGAACAATGTTCTTTGTGATAATTGTTTTTCAGCATTTTTATCAAAGAATAGTGATATGAGAACAATTTTGAGCATTTGGTAAAATTTGTACTAAAAACACTTGTGATAGCCCGTGGAACAAATTGGTGTGTGGCAAGTTTTGTTCTTAAGAACAGTTTTAGCTATGTTTTCTTTTGACTTATATCATAACTTATGGAATAAAAGACTCACTCATGAAGGCATAAATGAGTAAGAAGTTTTGTGTGAATGAAATTTGATTCGATTGTTTCTCTTTGTACTTAATTTTGAGACATGCTTTAAGTTTTTGAGAATGACAAAACAAAACAAATCAAAGTTGTTTAACAAAAAACATTCCCAAACACTAAAACTAAGACAATTGGTTTCCTAAAAACGAAATAACAACCTATTTTACCAAATATTTTAACATTTTTTGACATTATAAGAGTGAAAATTGTTCTTTAGCCTATTACTAAACACTTTAATTATAAGATTTTGATTTTTTCTTTTTGGTTGCCAACCTCGGTTTCCAAGGTTTTGACCTGACTAATCCAATGTTTGACTCGGGTCATACTACCTGGTTGTGGTGGGTAAGTCTCCAAGCAAGGATTTTTTACATCTACAAGGTTTTGATACCGAAACTTGCTTAAGCGGATCAAGCTGCTTATCACTTGGACCAACCCTAGTTGATTAGATTTTAATCTTTTACTGGTAGACGTTGTTATATTATCAATGTCATCGATGATTGAGACTGTACAATATGATAAATTCTTGTACTTCAATGACAATAAAATATTTGGATAATTGAAGATCAAAATCTAATCTAGTACGGTAGTACCTCTATTAGAGGACTAAAATAGCCTCCATTCACAAGAGAAATTCAAATTGAATTGCAAGTCATCTACTCTAATTTTCAGTTTTGGGACCTCCATTGATTTTGACATAAAATGGAATCTAAAGAAATCCCATATCATCTTTTCCTCTTTTCCATTGGCTCATTTTAATATATGACACATGTTTTACAATTAATAGGGCCCACCAAGGCACCAACTTGACAAAAACCAACAAAAGAAGAAAACAACGACTTTGATTTTTATGTTACCGAACATTAAAAGCATATACGTACAGATGGTACGACAACGACATTCAGAAAATGTAGTTTGTGAGTTGTGACAACTGACAACGACCATTTGCCAAACAGACCTTAGCCAGCTCATCGCTCTTCCATGCATGCATATCTCTGTTCTTTCTTTTCCGTAACATGTAACATGTAACATGCATGTCTCTCTTTCTGTTCACGTTAAAGGAATCTTCTGGATCCCCACGGTGAAAAGTGACTTGTCACTACCCACCCAAATCTATATTAGATTTTCTTCTTAATAAAAGCGACCTCTCAGTCGTTGGATCAAACGAGCTAAGTGGTCCTCTTAGAGCATGTACGATTGGAATATTCTCTACCAGTTGGATATTATTGATTTGGTTTTTAGTTAATAATTAATTATGATTTTATAAGAAAAATATTTCTTTGATTTTGATAAGCCATGTTAATTACATGTACATCACATTTGTACTATAGTTTTGTACTTATCAGTAAAACCAAACTGTCCCTACCCTCATTTGAGGATCTCAACTATTTAAGAAAATCAAATTGAAATTTTGTATGATAAGCTAAATATTTGAGAAAACCAAGTTGATATTTTGTATGATAAGGTAACTGCCACATCTACACGACCACAGAAGCTGAATTCGGATTTACAGATTCATTTGGTTAGTTATAATTCTATAAAAATGTAGAATTTCTAGAACAGTTCAGCCAAGCAATTTACACGGTTCAGCCACCACCTTCCCATATTAAATTATATGCAATGTGATCCACGCAAATGTCTATTCTTAAAATAATAATAATAAAAAATTATAATAATAATGTAGAAGCCTAACTTGCCCCCGTAATTGATTTTTATTTTTGGCCAAAAACCCCTGTAATTGATGGAGTAAGAGATCTGAAAGGAGAACCCATGTACACTATTTAAGGCATTTAAATACCTTAAAAAAAGTGCCGCCCATTACTATCATGTTTCAATTATACAATTTCTTTTGTACATCACTAAATGGATGTACATAACTAAGCTTTCGACAAGAAGATTGTCTATGCCATTTGAAACAAGATAGATTTTCATAATTTAGTTTATGCTTTATTTGTCTTATATGATTATGATTATGATTGCCCACTTAACAAATAATAGCTAATATTAATAAAAGAAAAAAAAACACTGATACAACTTTACATTATGTAATAGACTTTGCCGCTTGCATCATTTCGATTAATGTCGAAAAAAAAGCAAAAGAGGCAATCTTCTAGTGTCAAAAGTATTAATTTCAGAAGATGGAATGTCTAATGTTTTTTTACCTTGACAACTAATTGAATTATTGTGAGCGGTGCGTGCTTTGAAAGAAGCGATTTCTTACCGATAAAAATATTATTTATGATTGAAATAGAGGAGGACTCCTATAATTATTTTTTAAGATTTTAAATAAATTTATTCAAATAAAAATTAAAATAAAATAATCAAATTAAAATTAGAATTAATGAAAACTTAATGGTTTTAAAAATACTGTAATAATGCCCACTCACCCTTCATTCATGTATCACACTCACAAGTCACAACCTAACCCATTAACCCGTGAAAACAAGAATTTAAGAGGTGAAACACACCCCTTTTGCTTGTTGGCTTCTCTAGTCTCACAATCGTGAACTCTTAGCCAAGTGTTATTATTATTGTTATTTTAAAAAGTGTTGTAACGTTCCGTAATAAAAGGGAAGTGACATGGAGGAGATAATAATATAATATAGCACTTGGGAGAGACATGGACCCGTGTGTCGTTGAAATATTGCTCCAAATGACCATCAATTCTTATTAAAATTATTATTAAAGTAAAAGTTTATTTTAATGAGTCAACAAAGAGAGTTTTTTTAATAATTTTTTTGACCTTTTAATCATTTTGTACTTGATCTGACATGGATATATCTTTTCCAATGTGAAGGTATGAACCAACCGTTCATTGTATAATCAAAATGTTTTTAACCACAAAACTTGGTTATAAATTTTTCTTGGACATTATTAGTTTTTAAGAGTTGACTTACATCTAAGCTTCTGAATTGCTTGGCCTTGCTTGGAGTCCGAATCATTTCCCCGTCTCCTTCAAGGCTTTCTTTGATCACAAAAACCAGTGGGTTTCACTGGTAAATTTTTTTTCTTTCAAAAAGTATTTTTCACCGTGGACCCCACTGGTTTTTGTGGTCAGGAAGCGTTGGAATCGCTGATCTAGACTCCCTTGCTTGGGCTTTGTCTTTTCGTGGAATTATTTGTCAATGTCTTCAACTTTGGGATGATTCAATCAATGCCTTTCCTCCAAGCCACTACTCAACCTATTGGACTCTCGGGGTCGAATCCCCCTGTTTGGTTGGGTTGATTGAAAACGGTGAATTCGATCTATTTGGACCGACCTGTAAGAGTGTCAATTGTATATTGAAACCGTTTAACTATATTGAACCGCGCCGTCTAAAATCGCACCGTTCAAAATTCAATACGGCCGGTATTGAAACTGAATTTCTTCCGTACGGTTATGATTTTAGGTACTCATACATATGTACTAAAACCGTACCGAATTGGTACCGTACTAAATTAAAGAATATAAATATAATTTTACAATTAAAACACTTTACGTTTACCCTATTCCTAATTCCCTGTTTGAGTTTTTCGTTTCGTCCTTGGTTCATTTTTTTAGATTTACTTATTTTGTTTCTGTTAATATCATATTCTAACGATTGTTTGATCGCAATTTCATTAGGATCTTAATGAACTAATAACAAAAGTGACATGAGTTCGTTTGTACTAAAATTGTACTGCATTAGATATCGTGTTTAAACTATTTTTCTGCACCGATTTAATACCGAAACCTATATCAAACTATTTTTGTAAATATCGAAACAATACCATATCGTATAAATTCAGTTCAGAGTTGGTACCGTATTGAATTATTGATTGACTAACATGAACAACCGACCTGGTCATTTAATGCAAAAAAAGTACTGTTGATATATCTTATAAGATCAGAGAGGCAGTCAACATCACAATGCACATTAAATAAATTATCAAAAAGAGAAAAAGACATTAAATGAGTAGGTACCAGATTTGCTGTCCCATAAAGGAGGAAAAATAAAAAACACAACAACACAGACATGGAATTAAAGTTTTAATTAATTAGCGATTGGTACAGGTTCCCAAAAGTCTGTTATAGTCACTGCAAGTCAAGATTTTTTAGGTAGACATCTAGACTGCACCATTACAAGTGGCAAGCCATTACAACCAACCACGTGGCCTTTTTTAATAAAAAATAAAAAATTCGGATTCGGAGTTTTATTAGAAGAATTCGGATCATCATCCCGTCAAGAGAGCGCAACCGATTTTACCACCACAAATTCTGTGGGACCCATAGGTAAATAATAATAACAAAAAAGGCTTCCATCACCCAACCCCTGGGTTCCCCTGTATTTATGGTGGTAAAGCCGTCTGTGCTCCTTCGACGAGTAGTTGATCCGGACTCAATTTTAGAACCCACCCTTTGATTATTAATTGTTGGATTGCTTTTATTGTATTTTTACGTCACCATCTCTCTGTCTATTTTGAGGAATTCATCTCATCAATATTGGGAGACATGAGAATGGGTGCATGTGGTGCAGCTGATCTTAAGGGTCTTTCAGCCTTTTTGGTGTCCGGCGGGTGTTTTGGAAGATAATAAGAGTTGTGGGTGAATTTTATTCTTCTCAACTTGTTTAAAAATATAGATATTTGAGAGGTGGGTTCGTCCTTTTTAATATGTGGTGGAGAGATTGATATATATGAGAATAGGTGTTTAGATTTTTCATGATGCTTTTAAACTTTACAATAGGTGTGAGTTCCATATGGAATCCATTAAGGATTCAATCTTTCTTTATTTTTTGGTAAGAAATTTCCATTAATCGAAAGAAAGAAAAAACAACCCGCGAAACAGCCTAGGCAATTGGAGAGCATAATTCCTGAAACCAAGGAATGGAAATAGGCCAAACCGTCGTATACGGAGTCGACATGGATTAAGGATTCAATTTTGTAGTTTAGAAAAGTCAAGAGAACACATTGTTTTTCCTTATCGAAGAATGGATCCATACTCGAGAAGATGGAGTTATCTTTTAATCTTTTTTTTTTCTTTTTCTTCTCTTTTTCCCCTCTCCTATCTAGTTTTTGTTTTTAGGTATTTTTCATAAAGAAAACCGTAAATTAACTTACTTGTTGGGTTCATTTCAAGTTAATTGATCAATGACTTATAGTATAAGATCAAGAAGTTGCATTCTTTTCATGCCAAGAATGAAGTCTCCACCACTACCACTACCACTACCACCACCTTACATATATATATATAAAAACTATCCCTTAATGATATAATTAAGGTGCACGAAAGCTGATCTAACAAACCTCAAATTTTGAAGAAGAAAACCTAATCTGATACCTCTAGCGTACAACAAAAACTGTCTTCATTCACAAGGGGAATTCAAATTGAATTTTAACTTCTTTTTTTGGAGGTAAAGAATTGATTTGTAAATCATCTACTTTAATTTGTCGTTTTGAACCCTATATTCATTCACACATTGACTTGTATTGGTTTTGATATGAATGGAATCTAAAGTAATCGGAATTATTAGGAATCCTCCAAAGTTGAAACCTGGGGAGGGGAGAAAAAAAAACCCATTTAACCAAAAACTATTTATGAAAATTTTAAAAATAGATTATCAGTCAATTTTTTTGTTCACAAGTGGATCAGCAAAGTCAAGTCACGAGTCTCCTGATTGGTTTGAACAAAGGGAGAGAATCTCACAAATTAGGGGTGTCAAATTGTAATTCAAATCGTTAAAATCAAACCATATCGGTCCATTTTAGCCCGAACTGGCCCATAGCTTTGAGGAGATTTGAAATCTAACCTCCGGGCTCCAACTTAGAGATGTGAGTTTTTTTTACTAAGTAAACTACCCCTTTGGATTTGTCCAAATTAACTTTCTTTGTTAATAAAAACATTTTATTGGATCAAACCAGAGTGGTCTCATAAATTAATGAGAAACGAGAATCTAGTAGATCCCACTCTTATTTGTATGGTAAAAATTATTTGGGAGCACATTGTTCTTCCCTGATAGGAAGGTCGTCGGCAACTACTCTTAAAGCATCATTGGAATGTTCTATACCATGCATATATGAATTAGTTTGTTTCTTTTTATTGATTAATATTCTAGTGATGTGTCAACTATTGACGAGTTTGCAAGGAAAATATATCTTTGATTTTGATAAGCTATATTACACCACATTTGAACTATCATGCTTGGTGTATTTGTGCTTATCAATAAAACCAAACAATCAAGGTGGTCTCCGACCACGGCAATGCAGACGAAGATCAGAGTGCAAACCCTACTCTGATCCATCTTGCTCAAACTAAAGCTCTGATCTCCGGACAGAAAGAGACAACTTAGCAAATAGAAGAATCTAGAGAGAGATTGAGAGTGAGAACGAATATGAAAAAGTCGACCGTTGGCAATATATAACCGCTAAAAGGTAAAAGTCGTGTCGCCCCCCAGCGACACGGCGATATATCACCGACACACTACACCATACTTAGAACTATGCAACTGCTTACCTACTATGGAGTGAGTGAAGTGTGCCAGTACTCAAATTTGTCTTTTTTTTTTTTTTTTTCTTTCTCAAAACTCACCTTCAAAAATGTCTTTTCTCCAGGTTTTCATATTCAAAATAGTTTGATTTTGCAAGGTTTCATGTGATCTCACACAATTTTGTAAAGTAAATTAAAATAGACCAGAAAAATTACAGACTTTTCTGGAAATATCTGGCATGGATCAACACAGTTCTGACTCTGTGGTTAGTGGTTACTATTACTCCCTTAAAAAGAAAGTGATGGCTTAGTGCACATGAAGCCACACCTCACCACAAGGAGGTGGTCCTAAGGAGTTAAGCTGGATGTGTTTAAAGTCAGTCCAGCTTATCAAAGATTCTTTTGTTCTGTTTGACAATATTCAGATTGGTCCAAAGGGGGACCGGTGTTTGGACTTGTCAAAGGTTTGGTGGTTTCATCCACCAATATGTATTGTACATTCTCCTTTTGTTCCTACTGGGAGAATATTCCCAAACTAGTTTCTTTCAAATGAATGAAGTTGTTTATGTTGGCCCAAAAAAAATAAAAATTCCATCACTACCACTTGGGGCCACTCATACAAGGGTTTGCCCATGTTTTCTTTAAGGTCTCTTTGGGTGTTAGGCCAAACATGGGACTGACAAAGGACCACAAGTGGGATCAATATTGAGCTATACTTATTATCACATTACTATGTAGTTACTACTACTAATGGATTGCCAGTACCATTTCAACAAAAGTAGGTACCCTAAATTTGATTTGAATAGAATATAACATAATTTGAATCAATTGGTGGATGTACTTCTGGCACAGCGGTGGAAGCCTTCTATATAGAGACAAATAAGTCCAAGGAGATTTCGGTTCAAACATTTGTCCCTCCACATTTCCCCCCTCCCTTCCCCCCTTTTCCATCCCTTGGGCCTATGGAACCACAGTCCTTGTGACTAATTTGATGCAGATTATAGTGTATGTCTATAAATCGGGCTAAACTAGAGAGTGGTCCCTGGGACGCCACGTCCGCCCACGCACCGACTTAACATTAAGTCGGCCGATTCCGGCGATGACGCGTCTCGCTTGGTCGGCGATACCTGCGTGCTCGAAATCTTGACTCGTGTCGATCCACCCACCACCGGCGGTGATGTTGCGAGGTCGAGAGAGGGAGAGAGAAGCACCGGGCGGCGGAGGTGACCCCGTGTCGATCCACCCACCACTTGACCACCACCGCGGTGATGTTCCGAGGTCGAGAGAGGGAGGGAGAAACACATAGACAAACGGGGGCTTCCCCCTTGATCCAATCGGAATTTTCTACCGACCGAAGCCATCCATGGCTTCCAAGTTCCACTTCCACCCAACCCAAACCCCTCCACGGCTTTAAAGAAAACGCAAACCCCGACTCTCCATCCGTCCTCTCTCGTTCTAGATTCGATCACAAAAATGAAACCCCGGATGACGATCACAAGGCCACCATCCACCGCATATGCGATCACAACACCACCATCCACCGCGACCTCGAACAACCGCCACCGGCGGAGAAGGAGGAGATCCGTGGTTTGGGATGGCTGCGCGTATCCCCGGGAAGGAGAGAAGTTGCCACCGGAGGAGGAGGGTCGGTGGGTTGGGTCTTTGGACTTTGGATGGCGGCGCGTTAACCCGAAGGAGAGAAAGTTGTAGAGAAAACCCGAGGTCTTGCCGGAAGCCGAATCAGAGCGGTATTTGGTTTATAAAAACATTCGACATTTAGGTTTTAGAAATCGGGCGACATGTAGCCCGTGTCGCCTGTGTCGCCCGTGTCGCCAGGGTGCCGCCGGCCATGTCGAACCTTGATTTGATGATGACAGAAGAAAAACAAGTTTGAATAAAGAAGATTTTACGTTTATGTCTATTAAATTGGGCTAAACTAGAGAGTGGTCCCTTTTACTCCAGCATATATTACGTTCGGAACGCCTCAACCTAACACTGTTTCAAGGGTTGCAAACTTCATGGAGAAGTGACTCTAATAAACTCAAATAAAATTAAAAAAAGAAGGGAGATTATCAAAGTGGAGTGCATCACGACGAGATTTTGCTTCCATAGATGAAGCTAAAAAAGAAGACCCAAATTTGCACCTGAATGCCTCAAAACCTCTGCTTGGCTCCCAAATCACCATGGCCCGTCCACCCGCCTTGTGGATTTTTCCACTCCTTGACTATATGAGCAACAAAATGGTGTGATTCCATGTAATGTTGTAACCATGATATGTAAAGTAACCTAACAAGATGGAGACTGCATAATTAATGGTGTATCTTGGTCCGTCTCTAGGATCAAATATCTTACTCATGGGGACCAAATCAAGCTTGATTTTGTGGTTGGTGGTTCTCTAGGCATTAATAATACACCCAAATGGTTGAAAATAACTCTAATAATTAGAGTCAATGTCTACCACTGGGACCATCCTTTTAAAGGTCCCATGGTTCTCATGGGTCCTAAGTATTTCCTGATCCTTTTAGAATTGTAAGATCTATTGTAGAATATGGAGGGAATGGTCTAAGATATGAGTCTAAATCCTTTCTATCTAGCCTACCACTCTAACGATTCTCTCACACTAACATGATGTAGTGGGACTCACACTCGTAGGTTTGCTCGTGTTAGACAGCATAGCATGGGAATTTGGGAGGATGGGTAGATGCGCAAATGGGTAGAGAAGATCTCCATTGCTAAAATACTTGGCGGTTGCTTTTTTTCCTCAAGAAACCTTACACCAATCAGTATTCCCCCCCCCCCCTAAATCACCAATCCTTGATCTGATTCCAAATATTCTGTTAGGATTTTGATATTTTGTTGTCTACTAAAATCCATATGTTGTTTTTTTCTTCTTTTCTCACTTCGCACTGCATGGGATAGCCTGCATAAGAGGTTTGATAAAGTTGCTTGGTCGGTGGTGGTCTGGGCAAAGTGAAATCACCCTTGTTATGCATTTATCACTTGGCTTGCATGTTGAGAACGCCTCTCAACCAAAAGCCAATTGCATAATTGGGGTGTAACGATGGAGACAACCTATGTCCTCTGTAATAGGTGTGAAGAGAACTTAATTAGATCATATCTTCTTCTCTTGCGATTTCTCTAGTGGAATATGGCGTCATATCTTAGAGCTAAACGGGTATGCCAGGCTGCCATTGGCTTCTTGGAAGGATGAACTCTAGTGCTAGTATAAGAGTGATGAAAACAAGGATAACCAACCCCATAATATCAACTCGTTAGTTCCAAAAAAAAAAAAATTTCTTCGATTTTGATAGGTTATTGTTACATCACATTTGTACTATCATGATTGGTGTAGTTGTACTTATCAGTAAAAACAAGTTGTTCCTCCCCCTCTCTTGAAAATCTCAACTATTTAACAAAATCAAATTAAAATTAATTTTGTAAGATAAACTAAGTTTTCCATCCACAGGACCACAACACCACTCTACTCACATCCAAAAAGAAATCTTTATATGCTTTTGGGTTTTGTTGGATTACTTTAAAATTTAATTTCTTATGATAAGCTAAGTTCCCCATCCATAGGACCACAACAACCAACACCACTTTACTCACATCCGAAAATAAATCTTTATATGCTTTTGGATTTTGCTGGATTAATTTAAAATTTAATTTTCTTCATTATTTATATTATTAATAGACTAATGTTAGAGACAAAATTTAAAGAAATATGGAATCAAATTCAATTTAGTTTTGACTTGATATTTTATGAATTTATTTATAAGAAGTATAAGTTAATATTCAATAGATTAATAACAATCTAGATATAATTTAGTATGTCAATATTAATGGGAGACATCAATTATGAAGGAGGGTCCAATCACTACATCCAACCACAAATATATAGTTTATAAAGTAAGAGTATATAAGTTTAAATATACATGAGGGTTTTGTTCTTTAATGAGAGTTTAAACAAAATATTACTTATTGTTCTTGACAGTTTTATGCCTGAGAAGATCAAACACACTATTTAGTTGGTACACCAAACTTCATATTCGATAAGGTGTGCATGTCTGCATGACCTAGTCCTTGTTTGATAGCAAACGATTCTAATTTTTCCAGAAAAAATAAAAGTTTTGATTGTGTCCTAATAGTGATAATGATTTTATCGTAAATAATACACAAAGTCCATCCTGCAGTTTTCCCGCAAGAATAATAAATTCCCATGCACATCATAATGGAAGGTGAGTTTACAACTATTAGTAGACATTTATACTAATAATATTATATGGTATGTATCAATGCACTTTTGTGTTTATCTCTCTCATTTTAATTTCTTTTCTTTTCATTTGTAAAGGATAAGCCTCTCAATTCAAATTCAAATTCACTTTAACATACTCTATCATCGATTGGTCTTATCTCCAACCGATCAGTAAGAGTTTGAATTATTGTTAAAATGTCAACAAGTTGTAGAGTTTGATCGTAAACAAGCTAGGAACAGTAGGATGGAACACTGGGAAATATACAAAAATAGACATATACAGTCTGTCAATTTTGGAAAGAGGAGAAACGAAAGGAATTTTGGAGACAATGTTTGGTGGACTTCAGTTAGGGATGAGAAGAGCTTCAGACTGCGTCACTGTGAGCTGATGATAGAAGAAATATGGACAAAAAACCCAACAATAGCTGATCTCCTACCATGGCCTCTTGGAGAATTAACCATACTTTTGGAATTGGCTAAAACTACAAAAATGGTGAAATTTGATATATTCCCAAACCTTGTGCTCCACATGCATTTTGAAAAAATATGCTAATCTAGCAACTATACTCAAGGGGATTACTGTAATAATACAATACAATACAATAGGTACGTAGTCCTTGTAAGTGTTTTCAGAACTAATTATTAATATGAATTTTCTTTTCTTTGATAAAAAAAATAAGTTGTAATTCAAATTCAAATATAATATTGATATTACATCTCCCACTCATGAATTTGAACGTGGAAGAATTTTCTCTCAAACGAAATTCTAACTCCAGTGAAAACAATTGTATCCGTCCTTTAAACACTTGTATTCGTCCTTTAAAGCAAAACCGGTTAAAGATCCTCTCTAGGCTTAATATCATGATTGGACACAATGGCATCATTAAAATCAAATTAAATGTTTAATATCAATTAGGGTGAAAATGACTATAATACCCATTACTATAATTTATGCTTTTAGAGGTTTATCATGATCAATTCCCATTATTCATCCACCTCACTCGTTGACTTAACTTGCAAGAAGAATAATTTTGTTGAAAGATGGGACCTCAACATTTTTGTGGGATGATGATACAAGACAGCCCTATTCGTTGGAATGACACACTCATTGTAGAAGCCCTCGGTCGAAACCTTGCGGACAAGGTGGCATCATTATGTTCAAGCCCTGGGATTTTGGAGAGAAAACATCACTGACATTGCTATTTTTAACTATTGGAATTAAATCTCATCTATTAGGTTTCATCCCCGTCTTGCAGTAGACATGGTCATTTGGACCCTTGTGGCGAATTGGGAATTTACTATTAAGTCTGCCTGGAATGCCTTTCGTCTTCGCAACAATGAAGTCTCATGGTCAAAGCTAGTTTGGAATCATGGTACTCACCCCCGTCATGCCTTCATCTCTTGGCTTGCATGCCATAAACGCCTAACCACTAAAGACATCATACTGTCATGGGGAATCCAAGTTGATCCAACATGTGTTTTCTGTCATCAAGCAGCTGAATCCATGGACCATTTGTACTTCAATTCTTCATTCCCCAAGTTTATTTGGCAAGGGGTGCTTGCACTCTGTGGATACCATCGTTCTCCATTGAGCACATGGACTAATGAATTAAATTGGATCTCCTCTCACTGGCCAGGAGCCAATCTCAAAAAGCAAGGTGAAATGCTTTGCATGCACAACAACTATTTATCGCATTTGGTATGCTAGAAATAATCGTATCCACAAGGGAGATAACTCTACGGCAGTGGCTGTTCTTACGCACATCATTGCCGATACTCGTCAACGATTCACTAAATCTCAAGAATTTATCGAAGACAACTATAATAACCGGAGTTTCTTTGAAAAATGGGGAATCAGAGTGAAGATGAAACACAAACAAAGCACTCTATATCATTGGGTAAAACCTCATGATGACTGGATAGTAGTAAATTGTGACGGCTCTGTAAGGGGTAATCGAGGTGGGTATGGAGCGATTGGAAGAAGCTCAACTGGCCAGGTAATATTTGCTGCTGCAGGTGGGTCAGAGGAAGCTAATGTTTTGAAGATGGAATTAAAAGCAATTATGTGTGGCCTTACTCAAGCCGATCGTCATGGTGTGTCGAAACTGCAAATTCGATCGGACTCCCAAATAGCCATTCACATTGTTATGGAATCACTAAGCACTCCTTGGGTGGTGCAGGATATTTTTGATGATATTCAGGAGATCAAACAGAGATTTCACAGGGTTGTGTTCGTCCATCATATCTGTGAATCTAACATGTGTGCTGATTTTCTTGCTAGCTTTGCTACGGCTTCTTCGGAAACCGTCTTGGACCCTTGTAACCTCCCACGTGGCTTGTCCGAACTAGTTTTAGAGGACACACTCGTGGGAAGCGTTATCAGATGATGTAATGTCTCTTTTCTTTCCAGTTTATAATTCAAAGCACCTTTTACCAAAAAAAAAAATTATAGGGTCTTATCTTATTCTTTCCTTGCTAGAAGCACTATCGGAACGCTTTGAAGTCTCGAAAACTCACTTGAGCGAACCACTATGCTTGGGTGCTTTAAAGAATAATTTAAAGGAAACAACCCTTTTGCAAATCATCAGGTTTTTATTAAAATAAAAAAATCCCACTGGAATTTTCATTTTTGAATTATTTAATTAGTTTCAAACGTAAATCCCATGTAAAAAGTATGATAAAAAAAATGTTAAAAAAATAAATATGCTCTCCCAACGTGGAGGTGATTCGGACTTATAAAATTATAACACTTACCAGGATGTCCCGGCGCATGATGTGTTTAAAATATTGCTTCAAATCACCAATGAGAAAATTTTAATTATTTTTTTACTTTTTAATTATTTAGTTTTTCTCCTGGATCTTTTCCGATATGAACTGTTCATCGCATAATACAAATATTTTTCACCTCAAAACTCGGTTATACTGACAGCAAGACAAGAGAAGAATCCGATAAACTGGATTATTCAATGGGTGTAGTTGACCAAACTCGGCATGGATGTGATTATAAATAAAAATGTTCTGGAAAATTTCAGGGACACCATTAAGTATATTCAGTATTTTCTGTTAAATCATAACTATATAACTTAATAATTTTCAAATTGTCCTTAGATTCTTGCGAGTTTAATGATTTCACCTCAATAGAAATAAAAAACATTAAAAAAATAATACTAATAAATAAAAGATTACCCATACTTCTCTGCCTCGTCCTCCATTTGGTTACCTCTCATTGTTACGTATGTTCACATATTCAAATTCAGGTATATTAGTATAGAACAATCACTCTCCTCTGAATAGATTTTCGAAAAAATCTGGCATCTCTAGAATCTAACTCATTGTGAATGTTGTAATTAGGTGAATGATACTAATGAAAAATCAAAACAATAACATAAAAATAAAGAGTAAACTCAAGAAATTTGATAACATAGTTCAATCTTATATGGCTTACATTTGCGGAACTCAGTTGGAGCTCAGTCCACTATGAACATTACAAGATACCTGCCAAAGCTTCAATTGAACAAGATCCCTTACCAAAGACCTTGAAACCACAAAGAATTGATTAGAACCAACCATTGATAGTATCTGATATTGCACAACTGAGAGAAAAAACTAGAGAAAAGAGAGAAACCCTAGCTTGGGAATTGTGAGTCTCAAAACCCCTAAATTCCAAATTACAAATGAATGAACCAACTTAAACTCTATAATTGTTGTTAACTTCCTAGATGAGAGGAGGAATTTTATTTGCTGAGAGAGTATTACTTGAATTATAGTTGTGGAATTTAATCTGGATTCCAATAGTGGTTCAAACTATCTGATTGCTTAGTGTCTTCATTTTATATGTTTATTTGTGGTCCAGTGAAGGTTTGATCGGCTCAGTTCTTCTTTTGTCGACCTAAATTGGTCTATTAGGAATCATCCATAAAATGATTAAACAAATAGTGATTAATTAATCAGCGATAGACACAGAAAATCCACTGGATTATTTGGAAGAGATTATGTATATCTAAAGATTCTGGGGGCTTAGGACTACGGGACAACCAAAGACATAATCTTGCTTTGCTTACAAAGGTTGCACATAGATTATGGAGTCAGCGAGACTCACTTTGGGTTAAATTCACTAAAGCGATCTACTTCCCGATGAGAGATTTCCTTAATGCAATCATGGGGCAGAACCCAAGCTGGGCCTGGCATAGCATCATGGAAGGAAAAAAGGTCCTGGAAGAACAACTTCGATGGAAAATAGATCTTGGCAATTAGGTTAAGATCTGGGAAGATCGTTGGTTCCGAAACTCCTTGGACGGCAAAGTAAAATCTCCACGACCAAGGGATTGTCAAGTTCGGCTGGTGGAAGATCTCATAGACTCGCATTATAGATGTTGGAATATTCCTCTTCTCTCAAGTATCTTTCTTCCCACATAAGCCTTGGCAATTAGTAAAATTTAGATAGGTATCTTACCTCTTGAAGACGTTCTGATCTGGGGAGCTGATAAAAGAGGTCGCTTTTCAGTGAAATCTGCATATCATGCTTTGTCAAATAAAAAAATGGCAGAAGATCTACAACACCCAACTACTTCACATGTTCAGAGGTGGAAATCAATCTCGAAAGAAATATGGAAGCTGATCTGGAAGGCGCATACTTTCCCTAAAATCAGGCGCCTCATATGGTGTATCTGTGCAAAAGGAATACAAACAGGAGATAACCTTCGACGCAGGAAAATCAGAGTTGAATACACATGCCCCAGAGGATGCGAGACTGAAGAAACGGCAGCCCATCTCTTCCTCACCTGTGATTTTGCAAGAAGGGTTTGGTTCCTTTCCGCTTTCGGCTACCGTCCACCCTCAACGGATCTAATCGATGTACCGGAGTTGCTTCAAGAACTATTACACAGGAAACTGCCAGGCAAATGGGAGACCAGGAGATTTATCAGTCTAAGTTTCTTTATCATTTGGGAGATATGGCTCGCTCAAAACGACCTCATCTTTCAGCTGAAGACCAAATCTCCAATGGAGGTAATGAACCGAGCCTCTGAAAAATACAATGAGTTCTGGAAGTTTCAAGACCTTGAGGCGTCGTGAAGACACAAAAATCGAAGTTTACAAGGCCTCCGTATCAGCTACCACCCATGCCAATTGAATGGAATCTGATTCTAAGTGATGCTGCTTTCAAACCTGACTCCAATCAAATGTGCCTGGGCTTTGTGATCTATAAGGCTGATGGGGTCGTGCTTCAAGCGGTGTCAAAAAATGACCGATTCGGTTCAGCTCTAGTTGGTGAGGCACTGGCTTTGAGACTTGAATTGCTTGATGCAGTTGGAAATTCACTGGATAAATGCCTCTTCATATCTGACTGTGAGGAATTGATTAAGCTTCTTAATCACCCGTCACCAAATGTTCTTTTGGAACTTGAACCTATCTTTGATGATATTAACAACCTCAAGTCCTCTTTTGTGGAGTACAGGTTTGATGTAATACCTAGATCCAGCAACACAGTTGCTCATGATCTAGCTCGGAAGGCTATGTCGATTGTGGACATATTGGCCTATTTCCTCTCCTTGGTTGAAATCTTTAACCTTGCTTTTGCTCCCATTGAATGAATTTGAGAATTTTCTACCAAAAAAAATAAAAAAATAGACACAGGTTCCAAAAATGCTGTTCCACTCACTGCAAGTCGGTAGACAACTGGGCAAACAGAATTACACGCTGCAACGTCTCCCAGACACGAGCAACCCAGTGCAGCAGTGCTGGCTTCTCGTTAATTAGTGATTAGCTGATTAAAAACAAAAACAAGTACCTTTTAACCACAAACTATTTATGAAAACAAAATTTCAAAATAGATTACGAAAGAGGCGTCAATTTTTTCGGCTCACAAGTCACAAGTGGATTTACTCAACTCAAGTCAATTAAGTCTTGTATTATTAGATTTTAGACAAAAGAATCCCACATCACTGTCACTTGTAATCGTGTAGCTTTTGTTTGGTTAATGAGAAATGAATTTGTCTTTTCATAAATAGCAATACCAAACGCCCGCCAGAGATCGACGTTCGTATATGCTCAGACTTCACGTGGTGGGTCCCGTCCGTATACACGGGCTATGGTACGTACGACAACGATCACACCCCTAAAAAAGACCCCCATGTGCCAAACAGACCTTATTATATATATGAATGATGGGGGACCCACCATATAAGCACACTTACAGCTCACCTTTTCTGACATTTCCTTCTCCACTCGCTTTCGTGACAGCTCACCCTTCTTCCATGCAATGCATTTCTCTCTCTCTCTCGCTCTCGCTCTCTGTAGCCGCTTAGGAATCTTCTGGACCCTCTCCGTATAAGTCTTTTGTCACCGTTCAAATTAATGTCAGCTTTCTTCTTAATTAATAAATAAATAAAACGACTTCAGCCGTTGGATCCAACTTGCGGGCAAACCAGAAACGAGAGTAAAGCATCTATGATTGGAATATTCTCTACCTATTACCTACCATGTGGAGACGATTAGTTTGTTCTTTTGTTAATTGATGCTTGATGTTGTAGTGATCTGTCAATTATCAATGAGTTTTCAAGGAAAATATTTCTTTCATTTTGATAAGCCATGTTGCATCACACTTGTACGATCATGCTTGGAGTAGTTGTACTTATCAATAGAAGCAAAAAAAAAAAAAAAAAACTATTTAAGAAAATGAAATTGAAATTTTGTATGATAGAGCTAACCACCTAAGAAAATCAAGTTGAGATTTACTATGATAAGCCAACTTCCCCATCCACTGGACCACAACTATCCCTTCTTTAATTGGGAAGAAACTTCCAAACAGTGTTCAATCAATCATAAGATTTAGTCATGCGTAATATTATAATTTAAAAATACTTATTAAATTTATTTTAATATTTGAAATAAATTACTACACACTTGGATTCTTAGCAGAGTAAAGCATTCTTCAACCAATGGAAGATCAAAATTTTGTTTAAACCTATGTTGTGGAAGTTCTAATTTGGAATTGTCTGTCGCCTAGGTGGCTCTCTGTGAGCTGCAATGGGTTTGCTTGAGAGGGCTTGGGGCACTATGGTGTGTGTTAAGCAATGTAACCTAAATGCAGTGAAATTGCAACAAGAAAGAAAGAAATCAAGCAAGACAATACACCAGCATTTACTTGGTTCGGTCAAATGACTTACATCCAAGGATGAGTAGTGAATTCATCAGATCATGCAACAATCCAATAGCAAGAATCATGTTACAACCCTAAGATCTTGAGATAAGAACTCTATACATAGACCAAGAAAGAAGACACAAGACTAAGGAATGACTACACCTAAAACCGTAGCCCAACTGAAGCTTTATCTCTCTTCTTGCACAAAGCCAAGAGCACCACAGCAAACCAGCAAACCAGTGTCTTCAACACATCAATAGCACAAGCTATTCAATCTCCATGAGAGCATCACCCAATAAGAAGAAGTAGAACGCTAGGGCATAATCGAAACACCACTCACACAACCAAGAACAAGAATCAGAGAGAATGAGAGAGAGAAGATGAGAGAATCGAATGAATCAGTTAATCCTAAACCCCCAAAAAATACATAGCATACTAACACAAGGCTAAAAAGACCACTTTGCCCCCCTAACAAATACGTAAGACTCACTCAATCCTAAGAGTAAGTAAAATGACAAGTATACCCCTGTTTACATATACAACAGCATGCTTGTGATGAATGAAGATAGAATACTGGTTTTCGCTATTACGAGAGCAGTTACCGAAACATGTGTTTTGACCATAGTAGAACTACTTGCTAGTAAGAGATGGCTCCTCATAGCTATCAGCATACTTTGGGGACAAAATTTAGAGAAATATGGGATCAAAGTCAATTCAATTTGCCTTCAATGTTAAATGAACTTATTAAAAAAATATATAAATTAATATTAATTATATATTTATATGGGAGAGAGGCATTGAAGAAGGAGGGTCCAAATCAACCACCCACTCCCAGCAACCATAAATAAATAGTTTCTGAAGTAAGAGTTCATGAGTTTAAATGCCCACGAGGTCTACTTATCACATAAGGTATGGTGTTTTAATTTGACTTGTATAATTTTGATTTTGAACTGACTCCTAGAAAATCTTTTCCCTTAATTAATTTTGATTAGTTATGCATAAATCTTGCATATGTTTTGATCCACATAAATTCTGGAACATTATTTGAATTCAAATTACTTGCATGCTTTGGCCAAAAACTAAGGCTGGATGTGAAGTCAATCTACCATTTTGTTAGTTATAAGCAAGGTTTAAAGTACCCCATGATACCATACAATACTAGCCGATACGTATCCATGTTTGACCCAATCGATACGATACATCTCGATACGTTTCTCTATTGAATTACACTAAAATGCATTAGTTAGAACGATAAAATACTCGATACAAGACGACATGTCTCTTAAAATCACCTGATCGATACGATACTCGATATCGATACTTTAAACATTGGTTATAAGTCTATTATAATGAGGAAATTTTGAAATGAAAATGAAAGATAAGATTTGTAACTGATATTGAATTTATAAGTCTATTATAGTGATGAAATTTTGAAATGAAAAACAAAGATAAGATTTGTAATTGATATTATTGAAAATCTATGTTTCTAAAGCTAGTTTCCAATGCATGCATCTGGCTAAAAAAGACACCACATTAGATTACATTAATTATGAGGTTAGGTTAATCTTTAGATTGCATGATTTGTGTTACAATAAAAAGAAAATACAACTTATTGTTCTTGAACACTTTCATGCCAGTAAAATTGGATACATGCCAACTCACGAAACATAAGGACATTGCAGATTAGATTAAATCGATTATAGTTTGAAAAATATTTTAAATATAATCTTATCTTTTTTTGGTCAAAATTCACCTTCAAAAATGTCTTTTCATATTCAATATGATTTGATTTTGCAAAGTTTCATGTGATGTCATGCAGTTTTGTAGAATAAATTAAAATAGACCACAAAAATTAGAGACTTATCTAGAAATATGTGGCATGGATCCATTCATAATAAATATACCATATGCTTGGGACCAACACAATTCTGACTCTGTGGTTGCTTTTACTTCCTTTAAAAGAAAGTGATGGCTTAGTCCACATGAAACCACACTTCAACAAGTGGTCCTAAGTAGTTTAATTCCATCACCAAAACACTTGGGGCCACTCATACAAGGATTTGCTCATGTTCTTGTACGGTCTTAGCTTTCTTGGATTTTCATGAGGACCCAAATTTTGCTTGATTTAAGGGCGCACTTGTTATAAAGAAAAACAAAATTGTTGTATAGTTACTTATATAGTTTTACATTGATGTGAGGTCAATGTATGTATAATGGATGAAGATATTTCTAGCGACGGAGTGGGGTTCGATGTTTGAGACGAGACAATAGGTTAAGAACATTATTTTATCGTAAAAATGAGATATGGTATCTTTGGCGTTAGGCCAAAAATGGGACTAACGAGGGACCGTGAAGGGGATCAGACGATCAGTACTAAGCTATACTTATTATCACACTGCCACGCAGTTACTACTACTAATAGATTGCCAGTACTATTTCAAGAAAAGTAGGTACCCTAAATGAGACTGACAAAGGACCACAAGGGGGATCAATATTGAGCTAATACTTATTATCACATCACTGTGTAGTTACTACTACTAATAGATTGCCATTAATATTTCAAGAAAAGTAGGTACCCTAAATTTTATTTGAATAGAATATAATGTAATTTTAATCAATTGGTGGATATACTTTTGGTATAATGGTGGTAGTCTTCTATTTAAAGACAAATAAGTCCAAGAAGGTCAGAAAATAGAAGTCCTCCTCTGTGAGTGTCTAACCTCTCTCATCCTCTAGAGAGTGAACTTACTGGTAAATTGGACTGTTTAGGTTTTGTTATGGCCTCTTTTAGACCTTGAGGAGGTGGTTGCCCAGCGGCTCTGTTACGATGGTTGACTATTCAATTGTTGATGATATGGCATCTGATGCAGCACCAGCATGGACCATTGTGAGGACTACATCAGCTGAACCCCTCGACAACCTCCACCAGACACAGTCTGCAGCTCCAATGAGAGAAAGATCTCGCCAAGAGGAGGAGGCTGATCAAATTGCAGGATTTTGTGTAGGGAAATCTGGGGAGGTATCCGTTGATAGTAAAAGGCAACTTTGTCATTGGATAAGGAAGAATCGAGAGGAATTGAGATGCTGAGAGAGAGAGAGAGAGAGAGGGAACTATAAGAACAACGTAATGGAAGGAATGATTATGAATGAACAACTATCTTCTATCTTTTCTCTGCTTGAGGAGGTGCCAACCACAAACCTAGCTATACTTTCTTCTAATCTCACATTCGTTCGTAACAAAGGACCACGAGGGGGATCAAACAATCAGTACTAAGCTATACTTAATTATCACACCACTATGCAGTTACTAATACTAATAGATTGCCAGTACTATTTCAAGAAAAGTAGGTACCGTAAATGAGACTAACAAAGGACCACAAGGGGGATCAATATTGAGCTATACTTATTATAATATCACTGTGTAGTTACAACTACTAATAGATTGCCAGTACTATTTCAAGAAAAGTAAGCACCCTAAATTTGATTTGAATAGAATATAATGTAATTTAAGTCAATTGGAGGATGTATTTCTAGCACAGTAGTGGTAGTCATCTATATAGAAACAAATAAATCCAACAAGGTTAGAAAATAGAAGTGACTGTGTAGGTGAAAAAATAGAAAATGAAGAGACTGTGTTTTCGATATATGTTTGTACTTAGGTCAGGTACGATTTTGTAAGGTAGCCTACAAACAGAGGTACACTAGCTACATGATTGAGCTTTTCTTGTGGTCACATGGGTGGGTAACAGGTCACCCTCAAGCTAATCAAATACATTAATACTCTTTCTCTCTCCCATCATGTATGTTTAAAATTTTTTGGAGGGGTGGGGTTTCATTTTTGCATAAAGAAAATTGTTAGAAATCATAAGTTCAATTGTGTATTCAATAATGTTTAGATTTGTTATCTACACACTATAGTTTGAGACAAATCTTAATCATGGTAGAACACGAGATTGTTATCGGGTTTAATTGAGTTCATATTTGTTATTCGGACAATATAGTTTGACACACGTTTTGATATTATGCTTAGAATACAATACTTCTTGTCAAATTTAATCAAATTTATAGCTTTGTCATCCACACAATATGGTTTGTGACAGATCTTGAACATGCATAGAATACAGATCTCATATATAAAGAATGTCACATCCTTCTAATGTGGAAGATGGAGATTTATCATGGATAATTAATCTGAACTTGACTTGTTGGTTATTAATTTAATTATAGGTGAGACAAGCATGCTTAATAAGAAAAGTAGATATGTACTTATGTGCCACATGATCAAAAAGGTTTAATTCACTCGGTCAACATGCCATATTTCATGAGTCACCGTTTTCGAATTCTCTACTTGGTTTAATGAATAATTCTACAGTGAAACATAACACTTCACTATTTGTTATTTGAATTTATATCATTCCCAAAAAAAAGGAAGAGTACCTTCGATAGATATTGATTGTATACGATCAACTGACATCACAAGTTAAAAAAGATCGAGCGAAACATGTTGTGTAGCCTCCTTTTTGTGAACATAAAATTTATATTCATAAAAATGGAAAACTAAAATTAATTTTTATTGTTAGTGTTCTTTATATTAACTTTTTTGTATAAAGAATATTCCTTCATATGTCTTTTGCCTTCTTAAAAAATAGAAGGATATATTTTGATGGAAAATAAAATCATACACACTACTATTAGGGATTTAAATAATAATTAAAAATATACTTGTATACATTTCTTTAAATATTTATGTGACCCACTTGGAACATTAGGGTTCAAAAACTAATTTTACTAAGTATTTTTTTGGTGAACCATGAATGATGTTATCAAAATTGTAGATGTGAATCTAGAATGGATAAATGTGTTCTTACCTAATGGAGTAGAAGATTTATGATTTTAACATTGAATTAAGGTCCTTTATAGTCGTGTGCAGAAAAAATATTCTCTTCTCACATTTCTTCACTAAATGTTTAGGAGGAATGTTATCTATGATTCATTTCTTCAGTATTTAAAGTAGAACTCCTTTTAATTGTATGGTGGAAGGATTTAAGGGGAGTAGAGATGTAATCGATGAACATGTATCAAACCTATTGATATGTTTAGTGGGATGATTGTCTTAAATAAAAAAAATAAAAAAAATAAAAAAGAAAGAAAAAGAAAAAAAGAAGAAGAAGAAGAAGAAGAAAGAAAGAAGAGAAAAGAAAAGAAAAGAAAGAAAGAGAGTAAAAGTAAGATTGTGTGTTGACTTGTAACAAGTTACTGCTTTCTTTTCTTGGTTAAGAAACTAAGAATGAATTATTGTCATGTATGTTTACCAAAAAAAAATAAATTATTGTCATGTATGACCTCAATGCCCTGAGCTTGCACTCAACTCTAAAAGTCGAGAAAGAGGTCATTTTCTCCACTTACGCGTACGCGCCTTTCCTATTTGAACCATGAAATTAGACCGGGTTCAGTTAAAGCCGGGTGAATGGATTAAAGATTGCAACTTGCAAGTTGCAACAGTTAAAATTCCATTTTTTTTTTCTTTTTTTTCGTGAAACGGTGAAATAATAACAATCTAAATGCTTTACACACGAGCAAAAAGAGCATTAACAGTGACGTGGACCCCACAATTTTCATTAACGATACGTCGATGAGGACCGCTTTTACCAGTTATGCCAGTGACGTGGACCCACAATTTGCTGAACCGTACGTAGATGAAAACCGGTTTTACCTCTTTTTCCCGGTAACCTCCTCCTATAAATATAACCTCTCTCCTTTCCCGTGTCACAGCTTACAAGTAACAGCTTGAGTTGTTATCAAAGAGTCTTAACGGAGCAAAATCCTCTCACAAGGCTCTCGAAATCGCCTCTTCTTCTTTATCCCCTGTTTTAGGGTTTGTTCTTGGCTTCTTGCTTGAGAGATCGAAATCTCTCTCTCTCTGCAACTCATTCGAACGTTTCTCGTTCGGATCTTTGTTGGCTTTAATTTTCTGTTTGTTATTGTATGGCAGTTAGCTCTTTGGTTCATGAGGTATCCGACCTCTGTCTTGGAAAACCGGCGTTGAGATCGCTTTCGATCTCTGCTACCGTCGGCGAAGCTTTAAGCGCGCTGAAGAAATCGGAAGAATCTTATCTGAGCGTTTGGATATGCGATCACTCCTCCAAGGAGATACCAGATTTTGATGACTGTCGATGCGTAGGCAAGGTTTGCATGGTGGATGTTATTTGCTATCTCTGCGAGGAAAAGAATCTCTCTTCTCCATCATCTGCGCTTAAATCTCCTGTCTCTGTGCTTCTTCCGAAGATTTCCGGTCTCGTGAGACATGTTGAGCCTCACTCAAGGTTCGAATACTGACACCTGATTCTCATTGATCCTTTTCCATGTTTTCTGGCTCTCGCTTTTTGGAGGTTCTCTTTCGAAAGTGAGGCGGCAATGTTCTGGGGGTTGATTCATTCGGATCTTCTTTTTACCGTTTTTTAAACACTGGATTGTTTCATATTTCGCAGAATTTCTTGATTTTGATCTCTCTCTTTCTGTTTTTCTGGTTTTATAAACTTCAATTCATTTGGAATTATAATTTCCAAAATCCGAAAATAATTTCGTCTGTTTTTCTGGTAATTTTCAGCTTGCTAGACGCGATCGATCTCATTCTTGAAGGAGCGCAGAACATCGTTGTTCCAATACACAGCAGTTCGAGAAAAAAGCACCTCCACAAGAGTTCTTGCGGTCCTACCCTCCACAACGGCCGTGAATTCTGTTGGCTCACTCAGGAAGACGTAGTTCGTTTCCTCCTGAGCTCCATTGGCCTCTTCTCTCCAATCCCTGCTTTGACAATCGAATCTCTCGGCATTGTGAGCACTGAAGTCCTCACCGTCAACTATCATGAGCCGGCGATATCGGCCGTGGAATCCATTGGTCGCTCTCTCAGTCGTCTAACCTCTGTTGCAGTTGTCGACGAGTCAGGGAAACTAATTGGAGAGATCTCTCCCTTTACTCTTGCAAGTTGCGATGAGACTGTCGCAGCAGCGATCGCAACACTCTCAGCCGGCGATCTTATGGCTTACATCGACTGCGGTGGTCCACCGGAAGATTTGGTGAGAGTGGTGAAGGCAAGGCTAAAAGAGAGGAATCTTGAAGGAATGTTGGAACTAATGGAGGAATTCAGTTCGTGTTCGTCTTCGGATGACGAATACTCTTCATCGCCTACTCGATCGTTATCGAATCGGGTGATCAGGTCTCGATCAGGAAGTTACTCGGCGAGGATTATGAGGAGATCAGAAGCGATTGTGTGTCATCCAAAGAGTTCTTTGGTGGCCGTGATGATACAGGCGCTGGCGCACCGCGTTAGCTATGTTTGGGTCATTGAAGACGACTATAGCTTGATCGGAATCGTTACTTTCCCGGATATTCTGAAGGTTTTTCGCGAACATCTGAAATGGTCTTCCTATTGAGACGGACTTTGAATCGCGATTTCCAAAAAGAGCTTTGAAAAATAAAAATTTGAGGGGTTGTAATCTTGTCTGAAACGTTTTCAAATCAAGTCGGCTTGTGATTTGAATCTTTCTTTCTTGGTGGTTTCTTTTATTTTTGTTCTATTTTATTGTCGGTTTAGTAGTCTTTAGTCATGAAGAGTGAAAGGGCTATGCTTCTTAATTTCTTCTTCCAAAACTGCAATTATCAATACAGACCAAAAGAGAGTTAAAGAATATTTCTGTTTCAAAGTTTCAACCTTGAATCTTCTCCGGAAAGTTTTAACTTGGAAGTGTTTTGCAGGACGATGGAACAAGAGACATCCATCAAATTCTGATGGTTCTTCAGTTCACTTGCTTGAGAAGAAAACGATGGAAACAACACACAAGGTGCAGACGTCTATTTTGCAGCTTTAGAAGAAAACCCTCAGCAACAAGTCTTTTAATTTCCCATTATCACCATCATCCCTAACTTTAATTCTTCTCTTCCTCTGTTTTATTCAATTGCGTTTATGCCGAACCACCTTCTAGCTATTATCATTCGAGGAAGATTTTCTCACCGATGTGTTGACCCTGTAGGTTAATTCGAGGAGGCTTCCAGAGATCTTCTCTGCGGCATCATCGTTTGAGGTTTGGTATCGGATTCATGGATCAGCTCTTGAATTCATGGATCGGGAAGGAGTAAAAATCATAAAAGCAGGGATAAATTCCTTTGACAAAAAATAATAAGAATAAAAACTATTTCTACCCTCAAAAGGAAAAATACTGGTAAACTGGGAGAAAAATGATTAAAAAAAACCTCAGAGGGGTATAAGTATAACCAGGAGCCGGAGAGTGGAGAAGTTGATAACAGCTGGATATAAAATCATTCTAACTTTTTCTTATCCTAAAAAAAGAAATTTAAGATTTTTCTTTGAATTGATTAGCTGTAAATGAGGTTTCTTGATGGTACGTTAAAAATATGGATCAACTTGAATGGGAAACCACGGTGGAAATTCGTGTTAATGCAGCCTATGAACCAGAAGAAACGGAACTGGTAACGCCCTCATAATTCTTTCTATTAATGGGTACATGGAAATTGGAATGATGGAAAGTCTTTTCTCGCCTTTTTATTTTTTTTTATTTTTTTATTTTCTCTTAATAAAAATAAACCATTTCTTCCCTTTCTATCTTAACGTTTCAAAATGATAAAATTATTTTTTTAAAATCGTTCAATTTTTTAGGGCAAAAAACTGGACAAACAAAAAGTTGAACAATATCAAGCCTTCTACATTAATAAAATGAGCTCACAGGCCTTCACTTTTTAGAAAATATAAGAACTTTGTTATAAGACTTTTCCCCTCATCTTATTGAAAGACAAGGCCTTCTTTTCTTTGGAGAAAGGAAAGAAAAGACACGGCCTTCTATGTATCAATGTATGTATATAATTTGATAAAGAATTTTAATAATAAAAAGATTCAAATAAGTAACAAGAGGGCACCTAGGGTGGGTGGTGAGGAGGGATCAACAAGATGTGAAAAAAGAAAATCTCCTTTGAGGATATCTAGAAAGTTAGGTCTTCGAAAAATAGTCAGTAAGAAAGTAATATAAAAAACTGTAATCAATTCCAGCAAAGTTGGTAACCTATTTTGTTCCTGCAACAGATTTGGTTTCTGCCATATGATAATATAATATTCGTTTCTTCTTAAGATACATCTGTGAGTTCCTCTGGATCTGTTTCGTCTATTAACTTATTATGATTCAGGGCATCTCGCCATCTCATCCTTTCTTTTACGTACTCCTCAGGCATGTCTATCAGTTCCTCTTAATCCTAGTCTAGCCAGCAATCCTTGATGTGAGAAGTGCATCATGATATCCATATAGAGGACGTTAGGTCATGCCTTTATCTCAAACACTTACATATTAGTGTCATCTCTCTCAGAAAACATTGAGGGAGACTAGGAGAAGGATATCCTTCTGGTGTTTTTTTGACTTCTGGTAATTGAACACTCCATTATTCTTTCTTGTTAAAGTTGTTCATGAGGAACATTATCATGACTAGTGTAAGTTAATGAATCACCCAACACATACTTGATACATGAACGAATGATATCCTATCCTCTCCCATCCTTGGTGATTCTGGAATGCGCAGTGGTAAGATCCCAATAAAATTAAGTAGGAGGATATAATAAATTGCACTATCTGTGATTTCGTGGGTCAAAATAGAAAATCAAGCTCATGAACAAGAAAATCAGATATGGTCCATTTAATTGTAATAATAATTCTTGTGGCTTTTCAAATCTATAAATTTCAAATCTATGGAGTCTTGGTTCATACAATTAACTGTTTGGTTAGCTTGTGTTGAATTTATTATAAACATTCATACAAAAACCCAAGAATTAACGTGGTTTGGCATTCAATGTGAAGACTACATCCACGGCAAGGAAACCCAATCAACTTACTTCTGAGGTGAGGTTTCATTATCTTTAAATAGAAAAGAGTAAGAGTTCTACAAGAAGTTAAATTCTAATATGACTCCCCCTCTTTGCTAGTCTCCTTATAAAGTTGGGAGACTAGCAAGTTAAATTTAGAACACTCCCCCTCAAGTTGGATCGAAGACATCATTTGAGGTCAACTTGCTTAATGCAATTTGAAACAATCCCTTTGACAAAGCTTTGGTGAAGACATTTGCAAGCTGATTTTCACTTCTTACATAAGGAGTTTCTATAGTTCCATCCTAAACATTCTCACGAACAAAATGACAATCAACTTCAATGTGTTTAGTTCTTTCATGAAACACCGGATTAGAAGCAATGTGTGTAGCCGCTTGATTGTCGCAGAATAACTTCATGGATTCTTTAAAACTTCTCACCCCCAATTCTTGAAGTAGGGCACCAATCCAAACTAATTCACTAGTGGCAGATGTCATTGCTCTGTACTCTGCTTCTGCACTAGAACGAGCGACAACATTTTGTTTTTGCTTCTCCAAGAGACTAAATTTTCTCCTATGAATACACAAAAGCCAGTAGATCTTCGATCAGTAGGATTGCCAGCCCAATTTGCATCGGCATATCCTTCAATATTTGTGTGTCCATTCTTTTTCATGCAGATGCCCCTTCCTAGAGAAGACTTCAGATAATGTAGTATATGATTAACCAATTCCATGTGCCCTTTGGTAGGATTATGCATAAACTGACTGACATAGCTCACTGCATATGCAATGTTAGGTCTGGTAATGGTCAAATAAATCAATTTTTCAACCAACATTTGAAAACAATTATTATTCTGCAATGAAGAATCATATTAGTAGCCTTACAAGTGTAATTCATGGGTGTGTTGGCTGGTTTCACACTCAACTTGCCAGTTTCTTTCAACAAATCAATAACATATTTCCTTTGAGAGATAAATAATCCCTTACTAGACCTTGCAACTTCAATTCCAAGAAAGTATCGAAGTTGTCCCAAGTCCTTGATGTCAAAAGTCTTCTTCAAATATTCTTTGAGGTATTGATTCCTTAATGATCATTTCCAGTAATTACAATATCATCCACGTATACCAAAATTATTATTGTGCCAGTAAATGCTTTCTTCACAAACATGGAGGAATCTGATCCACTTCTTATAAATCCAAATCTAATAAGAGCTGTACTTAACTTTTCATACCATGCTCGTGGCGATTGCTTTAAGCCATATATTGCTTTCTTCAATTTACAAGCAAGTCCATCAGGTCTCTCAGCCTTCAGTGAGATTGCGCGAGTTTACCACTTATCATACAATTAAGCTCCCAATCCAATCTCATATAAGTTATGATAATATATCCCCTCAATATTTTACATATCTTTCGGCCATTGAAGACTATAAGGAGCCGACCAATTTTATTGAAGCTAAAAATTCACCTAAATGGGTAAAGGCTATAAAAGAGGAACTAGAAGCTTTTCATAAAAATAAAACATGGGATATAGTATAACTCCCAAGTAGCAAACATCCAGTTGGATGTCGTTGGGTCTACAAGACCAAATTCAAGAGTGATGGGACTCTAAAAAGGTATAAGGCAAGGCTTGTTGCCAAAGGATATACTCAAACATATGGAATTGATTATAGAGAGACATTTGCTCCTGTAGTTAAAATGAATACTGTAAGAATATTGATGTCAGTTGCTGTTAATCATGGATGGCCACTTTTGCAAATGGATGTAAAAAATGCATTTTTACAGGGAGACTTACAAAAAGAAGTTTATATGAAAATTCCTCCAGGGCTGCCCATTAAAAAAACAAGATGGACTTGCTTGTAATTGAAGAAAGCAATATATGGCTTAAAGCAATCACCACAAGCATGGTATGAAAAGTTAAGTACAACTCTTATTAGATTTGGATTCACTAGAAGTGAATTAGATTCCTCCATGTTTGTGAAGAAAGGCTCTACTGGCACAACAGTAATTTTGGTATACGTGGATGACATTGTAATCACTGGAGATGATCATAAAGGAATCAATACCCTCAAAGAATATTTGAAGAAGATTTTTGATATTAAAGACTTGAGACTACTTCGATATTTTCTTGGAATTGAAGTTGTCAGGTGTAGTAAATGATTATTAATCTCTCAAAGGTTTGTTGAAAGAAACTGCCAAATTGGGTGTGAAACTAGCCAACACACCCATAGATTACACTTGTAAGGTTACTAATGATGATTCTCCATTGCAAGATAATAATTGTTTTCAAAAGTTGGTTGGAAAATTGATTTATTTGACTATTACCAGACCTGACATTGCATATGCAGTGAACTATGTCAGTCAGTTTATGCATAATTCTACCAAAGGGCACATGGAATTGGTTAATCATATACTACGTTATCTGAAGTCTTCTCTAGGAATGGGCATTTACATGAAGAAGAATGGACACAAACATTGAAGGATATGCCGATGCAGATTGTCTGACAATCCTACTGGTCGAAGATCAACTACTGGCTTTTTGTAGGAGAAAATTTAGTCTTTTGAAGAAGTAAAAAACAAAATGTTGTCGCTCGTTCTAATGCGAAGCAGAATAACGAGCAATGTCGTCTGCCACTAGTGAATTAGTCTAGATTGGTGCCCTACTTCAATAATTGGGGGTGAGAGGTTCTAAAAAACCCATGAAGTTGTTCTCTGACAATCAAGCGGCTACACACATTGCCTCTAATCCAGTGTTTCATGAAAGAACTAAACACATTGAAGTTGATTATCATTTTGTTCGTGAGAAATTTTAGGATGGAACTATAGAAACCCCTTATGTAAGAAGTGAAAATCAATTTGCAGATGTCTTTACCAAAGCCTTGTCAAAGGGATTGTTTCAAATTGCATTGAGCAAGTTGATCTCAAATAATGTCTTCGATCCAACTTGAAGGGGAGTGTTATAAATGTAACTTGCTAGTCTCCTAGTCTCCTAGGAGACTAACAGAGAAAGGGAGTCATATTAGAATTTAACTTCTTGTAAATTCTTATTATTTTCTATTTAAAGATAATGAAGCCTCACTCAGAAGTACGTTGATTGGGGTTTTCTTGCCGTGGATGTAAGTTTCACAATGAATGCTGAACCACGTTAATTCGTGAGTTCTCTTGTGTGTGAATGTTTATGATAAATTCAATAAATATGAAATCATTAGCTAAAGCCTACGTCTTTTATACATTCTTAGTAAGTCAATTGTGAAGCCGATTTTTACTTTATTTTGCACATAACAAGACCGACGTCTAGAAGTTAATTCATTTCTTGTTATGAAGTCAACGGTTTATCATACAATACACATGCTTCAATTGCGAAGTTATGGTGTCTTGTGTCAAAAAGGAGTGCGACCAGGGATCTATGCTGGAATGCACTAGAACATGCGGGAACTTATGTGAGCCACATAGACGATGACTCAACCCCGTGTTCACTCTCCTGCTGTGAAGTGTCTATAATTCTAGCAATGCAAGTAATCGAGTTTTTATTGGTGAAGGAGCAATTTATGTTCATCCTTTCAATTTTATTTTCCAAGATTATAGAACAACTCCGTTGGATCGAAAGAAACCAATTCCATGTGTGTGATTTTGGGTAGGAATACAGCCTCCATTGGAGAGGGATAGGTAAACAAGCATAACACAATGTGTTCTCCTAAATTGCTCCTTTTGAAATGACTTACCTCCTAAGAGAGGAAGATGAAGAGATACAGGATATCAACAGATCACTAGTATAACCTGCTTTTGCAAATTAGATTAATTGCATCTACTACCATTGCACCAGAAACGGAAAAGAAGTCATTCAGGAAACAGAAATGGCCATATTCGAACCAACTTTTCATTGCAAACACCAGAATAATTTTCTCAGTGTTGTACACTCCAGGTGGGGTGAAGAAGCAAATATAACAGAAACCATCATCCTATGAGCAAAGCACCCTTTCTATCCCTGTCCCTAAGTTTCAACATGAAAGCAACAGGATGGTGACCAAGGTACAGGCATTGTATCAAGTTTTGGATTCCATAGGATGGACGGCTAATAGTTCACCTTTCATGGGGGCTTCTAGATGTTTTAGGATGCAAAGACAGTTTTCCATTTTACTCTGTAATCAAGAAAAGCCTTCATAACAGCTTGATGTTTTTGATTCAATCTTGAGGGAACTGCTTGTTCTCCAGTCTCAGACTTCTTTCATCAAACTGAAAGCCTCTGTAGCAGCTTTTCCCTCAAAGGCAAAGTAAAAGGGGTCAAAAAAGGGTAGGGGGATGGGTGTTGTCCGAGGGACATAAGAGTGGCAGTTACTTTTGGCATCATAGAAAATTGTAGTCTGTAAATTAAATTCACAAATCATGACTCAAAATTTAGCAGTGGCATCATGAAGAATTATTGTGCACAAATTTCAAACAGTACTGACAGATGCATGATGAAGGAATCTCATTACCTAATGTTTTCTAAGTTGATATTACCACCATTGACATGGTTCAGCACTGGATCAAACATTACTGATTTTCGGAACTTCATCTGAAACTTACCCCTGAGATGCCAAGTGAACTGCAGCTCCTTACAAAGTACTAAACTACAAATCCTCATGTCTTAAATGTTATGCTTTCTGCAACATCTAACTGTGCTTCCTGGACGATAATCTCAGTAGGTCTGAGGCATGCTCTCAATGAATCATGACCAAGTTGTGCCCTTTCATTGTCCCCAAAGCCAAAAATGAGGCCCTTGCTGGTGACCAAAACAGTGTGGTAAAGCCCTGTGCTAATTTGAGAGATACGGTGTGCTTTTAAGCTATCAAGAACTCGGGGCTTCATAACTTTTTCAGAGGCTCCCATGTCAGCAAACCCTAAGCTCCCAAATCCCATCCAACCAAAACCGAAAGCAGAGCCATTGTCCACAAGAACAAAAGTTTTCCTCTTTCTCGCACAGATCTGCACCAAGTCAAGATAAAGGAGAATACCAGCACCAAAAGATTAGGATGTCACTATTGACTACAAACTTATCAGTCGTGCAAAGAAAAAATTTGAAGAAACAAAAAGCAACAGAGGAAATGATTGAGGAACCGGCTCACTGATGGACGACTAAGATAATTAAATCAACTGATACAAAACAGAAATCAAATCTTGAATTTGTGGTAATTAACAGGGGCATTTTAGGCACAAAGCCATCATGTTGTAAGTTGATATTGCTCTTTTCAATTTATCTCAGTTGTTTTATATTAACACAGGGCATAAATGTAATTTGGCATTACATTTATGTGTATTAATAACGGGATGAGTTGAGAATACTCTCCCACCCACTTCTCTTCTCTTTCATAAATAGCAACTTGGCACCAGAGCACTATAGTTTGAGCATCGCATTCAAATTTCTCCTTTTCTTCTCTCTCTCTCCCTCTCTTTAGAACCATGGTTCAAGAACTCGCTCGAGAGTGAGATCTCGCCCTTTCCAAAAACCAAGATCTTGACCGAGTTGGCAAGATCTCAGTCAAAAGATGGTCTTTTTTTTTGGGCCAACTTGATGGTCAATCTCGATGGGTTTTAGAGTCTAGGTTGGGCTCAAACTTAGTAGTTAGCCTAATTTAGTCCCTTTGAACACACTGGTGGCCCTGGATTTGTTAGGAAACAACCCTAAGTATGAGTTCTAAGTTGACCCTAAGTGTGAAACAAAAATGCTTCAGGATTGGGGAATGCAAGGTTATATAACATAAAATATAGAACCTTTAAGGCTTATAAATGAAAAGTAAGTGTATCAAATAACTTAAATGTTATCAAAATTCCATCCATATGAGTATCAAAAACTCGACTCTCGAGAATAGAATTATAAAATTATACAATCATTAGAAATTTTACATAAGTCATAAGTTTATGAGACAAGCATAAAATGATTGATTTTCCTTTGGTGTTGTAGATGTGCTAATGATAGTTGCAAGTGAAAATCCAGTTGAAATCCGCAAAAAATCGACGAAAATTAAGAGTTTCAGCGAGATATGAGGAGATTTGGCGAGGTCTCGAGCGAGATGTGGGAATCTTGCCCTCCATCTCGTCTCGCCCTTCACCTCATCTCGCCTTCTTAAAAAAGCGAGATATATTGAGAGATATATCACGAGATCTCATGAGATCTCAAACCAAGTTCGGAACTCTATTGGATAAAGAGAGATTCCATTTAAAAAATTGGAAGAAAAAAAAAAAGGCTATCATGTGAATCTGCTGGATGAATACAAGCAGTTCTCATGGGAAAATATGAGCTCTCTTGAAGCTGAAAGCATCACCAATAGCACCCAAAATTACCACTAGCCAAAACTTAGGTGACGTTGATCACAAGTCAATATGCACACGCAGGAACAAGCCCCAAAACTCACCCGGCAAGCTCATGAAGTTCAACAGTTGTGAGAAGCAGCCTGGTTTGATAATGACACGACACAAGTCATTTTTGCTGGTTTAGTGGAGTATCATCCAAAGCAGCCCAGACCAGGGAAAAGCATCAAGGTAATAACTGGACAAGACAAAACTTATAATAACAAAAGAAGAGTTAATGCTCACACGAACAGTGTGTTACTACTACTAGTACTCGCATGAACAGTTACTGGAGTGATACATATAGCTGGTGTGGAGATCAAATAGTAAAAGAAAATTTACACATACCTCCGTTGAGGTATGGTTTACTTTCGTATTCACCCACAAACTTTTAAAAGTACATTCACCATACTTGTAATCCAAAAGGATTGACACTTAAACCTAAGGTATTAGCATAACAACTTTGTTGACTAATGCCCTTAACAATAAGAGAAACTTATTTTGTTAAAAATGGTTGTTCTTTTTATTAATTTAAAAGGAAAAAAAACAGTCCATCCTCCCCAATTTCTATCTTACTTTTGTCATGCTCCCCTTACCTCTCCTTGACCTCCCACCCAACTAAATTGATTTAAAAAAAAATCAATTTCTTAGAGGCTGCTAATTACTTGGCTTCAGTTCTGTGACTGGTTCTCAGTTATCAAGTCCAGGTAGCTACTAGTTTCTATTTTGATTGTTTCTTTACTTAGTATCCATCCTTGTTGTCAAGACTGGATTCTATAAAACCTTATTAGTTTCTAACTTCAATTTGTTTCAACCTTTTGTTTTTAGAAGCCCCTCATTTGATGTATGGCAGCTACATTATAGTGTTAAAGGGCAAAATGATCTAGAAAATAACTGAGACTTAGTGCCAGGCGCTAATTTTCGATGGTGTTTTGTTCCTTTATATCATGACTTTTCTCTCCTCTCTTACTCTTTTCTATCTTCTCTAATTTACATCTAGGAAGTTTCTATTTTAGTCACTTAGCTATTTTTAAGGAATCCCTGTGGGGGAATATGAGCTCTCTTGAAGCTCGAAGCATCACCAATAGCACCCAAAATTACCACCAGCCAAAACCTAGGTGACGTAGATCACAAGTCAATATGTACACGCAGGAACAAGCCCCAAAACCCACCCAGCAAGGTTGTGAGGTTCTAAAGTTGTGAGAGGCAGCATCGTCTAGTGATATTGCTAGTTTGGTGGAGTATCATCTAATGCAACACAGGCAAGAGAAAAGTATGAAGATAATAAGTGAACAAGACAAAACTTATAAAAACAAAAGAAGACTCAACAGTCAAATGAACAGTATCTGAGTTACTGTTCACGGGAACAGGGGATTGGAGACTGATACATACAGCTGGTGTGAAGATCAAATGTTAGAAGGAAAATTTATGTTTACCTCCCTGAGGTATGGTGTATTTTCATTTTCAACCATTCAACTTGTAAAATTACATGTACTACCCTTGTATTCCCAAAGAATTTGCATTTAAACCCAAGCTACTAGTATTAAAACTTTGTTGACCAACATGCCTTTTAACATTAAGAGACTTATTTTGCTAATAATAGCTTTTTTTTTAATTAATTTAAATACAAAAAACCAGTCTGTCCTACCCCCATTTTCAATCTTAGTTTTGTCAAGCTCCCCCTCACCTCACACCCAATTTAAATAAAAAATAAAAAAACAATTATTCTCTTAAGAGGCTACTAATCACTTGGCTTCAGTTTTGTAATAGGTTCTTAGTTATCAAGTCCAGGTAGCTAGTAGCTTCTATTTTGTTTCCTTCTTTCCTTACTATTCATACTTGTCGAGAAGACTGGATTCCATACAACCTTATTAGTTTCTTATTTTTTTACTTTTTTTAAAGAGAGAAAATATTTATATTACTTAGGAAGCACAGCTACATATGCTGGTATCCAAAATATTCAATCCATCCTAATATTTTGCGAAGGATTTGATAGCTAAGTTAGTAAACCATCCTTGAAGTGTGGGGGACTTAAAAAGACTAAGGTTTATGTCCTTAATACAAGTAGTTAGGTCTACCAAAAGGGGGATATGATTTAACGGCCATGCTTTATGTTCCCGATGCAGGAGTAAATCAAACAAGTCTTCCTGATTGCACGATATCTCTATGAGTTGGGTCTTTGAAAGGGGGGCTTGATCTATACCAGTGTGGAGCCTGAACAGCAATGCCTCAATAATGTATCCATTCCCTAATCCTCCTGAGCTGAAAAACTTTATCTGGCCCACCCAAAAAAGCCCCAAACTCCATCCAGTGCTGGCTTATAGGAAGTTTCTATTTTTTAGTTGCTTAGCTTTAATTTAGGAATCTCCATTTTCGAAAATTATTAGGGTTGCCCCAGCCAGTTTGGTGCTTCTTCTCTCTCTGTGGACAGTTTTTGAAACTGTGATTGAGCTCGTGGAAATTGCTCGGGGGCATTGAATAATCTATATGGTTTCCATGGTTGAATATAAGATTTGTTAGTGCACAAATCTTTTACTTCTTTTCACGTTGAAATGCAATGTATGTGCTGTTAGGGCCCCAGGGGGCAGGACATGTGGAGCCATGGAGGAAAGAGAGTGGGGAAGTTACCATAACTGACTCATAGTGAGTTATATGGGGGGAGGGATGTGAGGAAAGGATATTGGTTGTTTACGAGTGTTTTAGGCAGCCTTTGGCTGAGGGGCAGCAATGTGCTGTAGGGGGTGACTGGAACCATCAAAACCAGATCATCTCGCTTGCTTACTTGTCTTGTAATAGTTTTTGTATTTGAAGTTGATTATTTCCATTGCCATTAGTGGGTTCCTATCAAACTGTTATGAAAGTGAGCTTGATCTGAGGGAAGAAGATGAAGACCGGATTGCCCATGTTTTTTAGTAAAGGGACTGTGAATGGATCACTCGGGGAGATAATACTTTTCCATCTGGAACATCAAGTTGAGTATCAATATCGATTGGGTGCAGCTCTCCAACACCTGCAAGGGGGCGCCTTAGACTGGGTTTACTAGAAAAGTTGGCTGCATTTAACCGGTCAAGTTTCAAGGAAGCTATGAAACTTAAGCTGGATGTTCTTGGGGAGATAATACTTTTCCATGTGGAACATCAAGTTGAGTATCAATATCAATTGGGTGTGGCTCTCCAACACCTGGAAGGGGACGCCTTAGACTGGGTTTATTAGAAAAGTTGGCGGCATTTAACTGGTCAAGTTTCAAGGAAGCTCTGAAACTTAAGCTGGATGTTGAACAAATCCCAGTAGAACAGCAGACAGAGCAAGAGTTTGAGAAGGAGAAGGTCAATGAGAACAAGAGGTTGGGAAGTGTGAATCCAGAAAAGGAGGTGGAGTGGAGAAGTGCTAAACTTCTGGATTGTGGGTGGCAGATCTAGAAGAGAGAAGAATAACAGGGCGAGTCCTGATGCAAAGGCCAATGCGAATGGCAAGTGGGAGAAGCACCATCGGTTCAGGGGGGGATCGGCTAGGCGAAGCAAGCACCAGTGGAACCCCCCTAGGTGAGGGCAGTGAACGCGAAAGAGGACAATCATGGCTGGGTGCATCGCTGGAAGTGGAGTATATTAGCGAGGTGGGGGTAGTTGAGGAGCAAGATCAATCGAGAGGAGGCGGCTATCACACGTTTGGCGCTGAAAGTGGACGCAAAGATTAGGGTTTTAATCATAGTAATGGAGCTCGTTGGAGAAGAGAAATCCAAGAAAGGTGGTTCGCTGGAGCAGTGGTTAAGCACCAGCTCGGGTTTGGGTTAATTACGCCCATGGACTTGGACCTAATGATGCAACTAGGACAAGAAAAGGAATCGGAAAACAGGGCCTTAAGAAGCCTAATCAACTCAAAAATCGAACTACTCAATTACCTAGGTTACGGGCTGGAGAGTCGAAGTTCAGGGAAAGGGCCTGTTAAGGCATATAATAGTAGGCGCACGAAGGTTGTGGAACATTATTTTTCTTGGGAGGGGGTTCATAATCAGGGTAATTCGAGAAAAATGCTGTTCCTTTATCCCTGCCTTCATCCTTTAAACCAAGCTTGCACACTAGAGACCACAGGCAACTGAGGCAAAGATTGCTCAGTCAATGCCCGTGATAGGAGCTTTGTCTTCCCAATGAGATCCTAGATAAGACGAGACTTTTTGTGGGGCAGGGGACAGGGTTATGCACCTGGCAATCATGCCCAGATACACAGAGTTGTTGACTCCGTGATCTGAAACTGCTCAGTTACAGGATAATTATTAGAAAGACATCTATTTTCCTTAACTGAAAAACAAAGCAGATAGCAATTTAATCATTTTCCTCGAGTTATACTAAGTCAAATTTTCTGCTGAGAAAGACATCCAAATAAGGAAAATCATCCCAACCTGTATAGCGAGTGTGTCCTTGAGATTTCTCAACATTTCTGGAGTTGGCTTGTCAATCTCATCTCCATGACCCAATGCACCACAATAACCTTTGCCCCATGTGTATACCTGCAAGCTCCATTTATAAGCAAATACCATGATAGTTACTACCAGAAATATCAATATATTAAGAGCATCTTAAATTGAATAAAAGTACCCAGTTTCCTTAGAGTAAAGAGACTAACAAAGCCACTGGAATCAAGTGCTACCACATGTTCATCCCCAGCAGAGACACGGACTACATGAATACCCTTCCTCTTAAATGATTGTATTGCACGCGGTTGGAGCTCATTACGTTGTTCACCATGACCGAGACAAAAATTAGAGCCAGATCCGAATGAGTAGACGGTTCCATCACTAGTAACAGCAAGAGTGTAACTTGGCCCAGCAGCTACCTGAACTACACATCCAATTCCCTCAAGCAACTCAACAATTTTGGGGGTGGGCCTATCTAGAGTGTCACCGTGACCAAGCTGGCCATGGGCGTTAGTCCCACAAGTATACACGTGGCCTTTCCTGGTGAGAAACACAGTAAAACTATGTCCTGTAGCAGCCTGACAATAGGAAACAAGAAAAGCAATACAAACTCAGTTTTAGTGAGATAGAAAATAAACAATAGAACTATCAAGGCTTAGATGAAACAACAACAACAACAACAACAACAATAAGCCTTGTCCCAACTAAATGGGGTCGGCTACATGGATTCTTGCCCTCCAATCAGTTCTGTTCGAGGCTATGCTAGATACAAGGCCTAAGCTATACATATCATTTCTCACCACTTCTCCTAAGGTTATCTTAGGTCTACCCCTAGCTCTTCTAGTTCCTTCAATATGGATTATATCACTTCTCCGTAAAGGAGCATTTATAGGTCTCCGTTGAACGTGGCCGTGCCACCTCAAACGACTTTCTCTAAGCTTATCACTTATGGGAGCAACTCCTAGACCAACTCTAATATGATCGTTTCTTATCTTATCCATCTTAGTTTTGCCACTCATCCATCTTAACATCCTCATTTCTGCTAAACTGAGTTTATCTATATGATTTTTTTTAACAGCCCAACACTCTGCACCGTACATCATAGCTGGTCGAACAACAGTCCTATAAAATTTTCCTAGAAGCTTTAATGGAATACGCCGATCACATAAGACCCCGGATGCACCTCTCCACTTCATCCACCCTATTTTAATTCTTTGGATAACCTCATCTTCTAAATCACCTCTTTTACTTATGATTGAACCTAGGTACCTAAAACAATCACTCTGAGGAATCTCTTTATCGTCAAGTATCACCACCTCATCATCTGCCCGATTATGACTAAAGTTACAAACTAAATATTCTGTCTTTGATCTACTAAGTTTAAAGCCTTTTGATTCCAAAGCTAATCTCCATGATTCTAATTTGGTATTAATCCTCACTTGGGGCTTATCAATCAACACAATATCATCCGCAAAAAGCATACACCAGGGGACCTCATCTTGAATGTCTTTGGTTAATTCATCCATTACCAGTGCAAATAGATATGGGCTTAAAGTTGACCCTTGATGTAGCCCAACTGTTATCGGGAATTCATTACTTTGTCCCCCCACTGTTCTAACACTAGTCACCGAACCATCATACATATCCTTAACTATATCTATATATTTACTTGCAACACTTCTTTTCTCTAGTATTTGCCAAATTAACGCTCTAGGGACTCTATCATAAGCTTTTTCTAGGTCAATAAATAAGAAAATAATCTAAAAGAATAAATAACTGAAATTTTTTCAAAAGACTCTACGTTCACATGCAAAGTATGAATACCATAATAAAGTGAAATGTTCGCAAATTGAACATGGCAAGAAAAATGAAATAATTATGAAACTAACATAGTTCCACACCAATATATTGCTGATTTGATGTTGAAGTCATCATTCATATATCAAAATTGCCCATATATCAAACGCCACTAAACTAATCATTCACATATCCATTTGTATTGAGTTGACAAGTTGTCATAAATAGAGGATTGAGTTGCCAATTTGAACATAATATAGGATGTCCTCATGCAAGTTTAAATTATCCCAATCAACTGCTACCACCCCACGTCTTCATGCAAGTTCATATGGCTATACAGAATAGATACTTGCACTTTTTATTGGAGTAATGATTGAACCAATGTATCAAATTTCAAGCTATCTTTAGAATTCTCATTAACATAACCATGAATAAACCCTTGCATTTACAACACAATTGTGATCCTGCATGTTCTACCTGCTTGCATGGAATTCCTTTCATTGCTTCAACAAGCCTGGGCCTAAAAATGGAACGTCCTGCTTCTCCATGACCACAACAAAATGATGAATTGTCTCCACAAGTGAATACCTGTATAAATAAAGAATCAATATTTAATAAAACATCAGAAGATTTGGACCACAACATAAACGGATACCAGGTTCCAACTGACCCAGGCCATTTAACGGTCTCAGAGTGTCATTAGACAAAAGACAACATCATGGTGACCCCTAATGTATAGGATATATTGAGCATTAATTTGGGAAAATTATAAACATCACTATCAATTGCTATATTCATAATGATCACATGCTTCATGAACTGTCCTGACATAAGTATGCTAGGGGGTCCATGTCATAGAAGACACAGCACTTGCACCACACTGATCAAGAACTAGCCCAAAACAAATAGAATAAGTGCCTCAAAAGTGACTTCAGACTCACGTAAAATCACAAAAAGGCCTTTACCATTAATAGTAAAATGGTTTTTGTCAATATAACTTTACAAAAACTTCGAACATACTTTTAATGCATATTCTCTGCCTGTTTTAGCCTGCAACTTGACCAGTAGGACAGGTGCAAGATCTTCATTGCTTGGACCCACCAATGTACTGCAACGTGGCAAGCTGTTAAATATCAGTTCATTTCTAAATGTCACAAGGCATAGTGACAATTAGAACTTGTTCATTTGAGAAAGAAAATGACTGTCCAACAGACTTTAAAAATAAAACACCTAAAAAATGTTAAAACCACAATGAAGAGGGTTTTAAAAAGCATCATATGCAGGCAGCATTCATTAGACAATTACAATATGCAAGAAGAGACAAGCAACAGATAAGGGTTTTGCCAATCAATGAGAGGCTGTCTAGCAACCTGATTGAACACATTACTTGAACTCAAGCTATGACTGGAATGCAATCTTGTTCTTGGAACACTATTGGATATGCAGGGCACTGCTCCAACAAAATCAATCATTTCATACTCTACTATATAAAAGTAAAACCTCAAATCAGTTATGGACGAACTTTCATTGGACCAAAATATCCTTCCCACTAAGCAACATATCCCTTGTTATAGAATGCATCCTTTCAAAACAAAGTACCCCTCAAGAATTCGACCAAAATATCAGATCTTCCAAGCAACACAACTGCCTGTCACCGAACATAACCTTTCAAAACTAAGCACCCCTCAGTAGCCAACCATTTAAACTTTCACCCCGTCATACCCACCTCCTCCCAAAATATCTGTCAAATCCAAACATAGCTGTATTAGTGTATATCTCTTCATCCCTTGACTAAAGTACCCAATCTTTTTTTTTTTTTGGATGAATAAATAAATATATTAAACAACAATAAGCAAGAATACAAGGTCTTTAAGCAGAAGACCGAAAAGAAGAGCTCAGGAAACAACAATAAGCATGTTCCTTAGGGAATCATCAACCAGGGGGGGATAGCTAACAGCTTAGAAGATACATCAAAATAGATGGCATTCCAAATCTTATCTATACAGCGGGATTTGGAGGTCCATCTTCTAAGATTGCGCTCCCACCAAAGGTCATGGATAGAGGCACATTACACTAGCTTACCAATCCGATCGCAAATGGAGGATCCTACAAAGTTTCTCAAGATCCAAGGCCAATGACAGGAAATCTGAAGGTATGCCTCGAACGGGGCCAGATGGTGGCTAGGGCTTTCCCCCAGATCAATTTGGAGAAAGGGCAAGAAAAAAAGAGGTGGTCAAGGTCTTTCAAACCGTTCCAATAAAGGATGCAACTGGGGTTAACGGAGATATGGCGGCCAATAAGGAAGAACTAGGTCGGGAGAGCAAGGTTAATGGCTCTCCAAAGGGTTAGGGAGTGACGAGGGATGAAGCATTTGAACCAGACCAAAGTACCCATTCTTGTTCTCATCTAATACATCTTTTGATGCTACTCCCACGAAAGTTACAATTTTTCAGGAAAAAAAAGAAGAAAAAAAAAGCAGCTTCCCAATTAAAGAGAAAATTATATGAAAACCAAATTCGGAAGAGACATGTACCCTCACGTCAATTTGCACCTGATCTGGTTAAAATAATAATAATAATAATAATAATAATCTCCACAAAATTCTGATTTTCTTCCCCATCCGCTGAAAACAGTGCATGCGTAACAAAGGGAAAGAAAATATGGAGAAGCGATTAGGAAAGACTCAGTCCCTACATTCAAACATTTGCAGGACAGCAAGGCGACATCAACTTTTTGTAGATTAGAATCGACTGAGATATGGTAGTTAATGGTTCCACCTTTTTATCCAAATTTTGGATTTTGAACTTTTGAGCTTTGTTCCACAGTTTGTGATACACGTGTCTCAAAAAAGGCAAGATAGGGTTCTGGTTCTGCTAAGATTTCAACTTTTTTTTTAATTCATCTAACATCACAGCAATTCCTTTCCAGTGGACTCCACACTTCCTATTATATTCTATGTTCCCTTGAACAGTGGAAAAATGGGTTCCTACCAAGACGGTTTCTTGTCATCTCCATATCTAAGCTGGCGGATTTTTTCCCAGGAAAGTTTGCTTATTTTGCTGGTTTGGAGAATTACAAATCGAAAATGGAGATTTGATTTAACCGCTTGATGTTTCATTTAACTAAATTTACGGACGAGTTCTGGTTCTCCTAATACTACAGAGACGATCAGAGGTCATTCTAAATTGTGGTCTGCATGATGGTTCTTAGGCAGGTATAGCTATCAATCTCTCTTAATGGATTTTCCTCTTTGTTTCATATGGCTCCTCTCTCTCTATCTCACCTTGCCACTTCCTGCTTCCCAACCTTATCACCTTGCTACTCTCTCCCCCCCCCCCCCCCCCCCTGGCCAAAAAAAAAAAAAGCGCTCCACCTTGCTATTCTTTCCCTACAACATCGCCAGCAGCCACTTTGCAGTCCCCAATGTTTCATTACCTTTCCCCTGTTCATCTATATATTTTATATGAGTCTCTTTCAACCAGAAACAACAACAAGTAAGTCATAAGCCTTTTGCAGAACACAAAACCACGCTGCAGTCAGGATTTCTAGTTCAATAAAATACTACAAGAAGCACATCCTTCCCAACCTTAAAGGTGTCAGCTACACTAATACATAACAAGAGAAAGAAAGGGTAATGATTAGATGGATAAAGCAGGGTTGGATATGAGATGGGAACCATAAAATGGAAAATGACAAATAGAGATGGAAACTAAAAAGAAATGGGACAAAGAAAGCTGAAAGAATGAAGAAGAAAAAGGCACAGCACAAAAAGTCAGGAGAATCTCAGCTAAATGGGTTCTGAGACATGGATCCTCATCCTACAATAGACTCTATCCTTCCAGGTAGAAAGCCTACACAATGCACACCCTTCCTCACAACTTTTCCTATGGTCATTTTAGGCCTGCCCCTAGGTCTTTTACCTCCTTCAATGAAGGGCATATCACTCCTAACAATTGGGGTGTCCCTAGGTGCTGTGAACACAAAGAACCCCTAGCCAAAACCCTAACTTGGGCCCAGGGAAGGATCTAAGAATCCTCCATGAAGTGCCCAAACCCTACAAGGGGGGTACTTTGGGCCTTTTAGCCCTTAATTTACTCCTAAATTTTAATTTAGGAAATTATTTCAGTAATTCATTGAGTCAGTTTGAGTCTAGTTAAGATTTGTTTTGAATTAAGTTGTTTGCTTTAGTCTTAAGTTATCTAATTAGCATATGCTTAAAAGATAAAGTATGTCAACAAGACTCCAATCTAAGGGCTGGAATCTCGTAGTATAAAGTGTTGATAAAAGCCTAGTTTGATGGAATCCTTATCTGATAAGGATCTCCTAAGCTGAGTCAGAGTATGTTACTTTAGGCTATAAATAGCCTCTTATGCAATGTTAATTCTCAGTTACTAATTGAATTGATTGAGTTGAGGACTAGGGTCTCCTTATTGGGGCCTTGGTTGAGTGTTTGTCTTAAGAATTCTCATCTTCTTCATCAATCCCACAGAGTACAAGCATCATCAAAGCCTTCAAGCTTCTTTTAGAGTATCTAAGTAAGAAAAACACCCCATTCCCAGCACTTCCCCTCTTGTCTGCAGCCTCTCCCACCTCTCCCCTTTCTTGCACCCTAGCGCTGCTGTGCCTTCAGAGCAACATTCTACAACCCCATGACTACTCTAGGTCATTCCCCTACATCCCACGACTCCCCCAGGCCCTTCCCCACACCTGCAGGCTTCCCACTCCTCCCTCTTACCCACGACTAACCTAGAATTCCCCCACCTGCAGTTCCTAAACCATAGCCCCATTAGACCCCTTTACCTTCTTTTTGGTCGCCACTAGCCCTAGGTTATATTCCTAATCTTAGTTTCCCCAAAATCAGCTGAATTTCTGAAGTTTGAAATTTCCTGCACTTCATCTTCTTCAGAAGAATTGCAGAACTTTGAAGATTTTCAGAAAAAAAAACCCTAATTGAATCAAATCTCAGTCTATCTTTCTCGAAACCACTTCTGACCTACAGATCAGGCATTATCAGGTCTGAACTGAAGGAAAACCCTAGCTAATTCTGAACTTCAAATTTTTGAATCTGTGATTCTAAATAATCAGTGGTCCAGATCTGAGATTGAGGTTCAGAAGGTTCTGAACACCACTGGAAACCCTAAAACCCCTCTATCTATTGCTGGAATGCTCCTGGGCAGCCACATTCTAGGGAGATTAAAACCTAAAGCCTCACCCTAGATCTATGGTTTCATCACTAGGCCTCCTTTTAACATGAGCATGCACCTCAACAACTCTTTTGGATATGAGATGAGGGCCACAAAATGGAGAATGACAAATGAGAGATGGAAACAAAAAAGAAAAAGGACAAAGAAAGGTGAATGAATGAATTAAGAGGAAAAAGGAACAGCAAAGTAAGTCATGAGAATCTCAGCTAAATGGGTCCTGAGATGACAAACGAGAGATGGAAACAAAAAAGAAAAGGGACAAAGAAAGGTGAATGAATGAAGTAAGAGGAAAAAGGAACAGCCAAGTAAGTCAGGAGAGTCCCAGCTAAATGGGTTCTGCGACATGGATCCTCACCTTATAATAGGCTCTATCATAGCAGGCAGAAGGCCTAGAGTATGCATATCCTTCCTCACAATGTCTCCTATTGTCATTTTAGGCCTGCCCCTAGATCTTTTATCTTCTTCAATCTAGGGCATTTCACTCCTATTGAAGGGCATATCACTCCTACTAACTGGGGTGTCCATAGGACTCCGTTCAACATGATCATACAACCTCAACAACTCTTTTAGAGCTTGTCATTGATAAAGACAACTCCCATGTCACTTCTAATCTTCTCATTCCACTTTATTCCTCCTAGATCTTTGCAATATCTCTCTTTCCCAACGTAAGACCATCTCAGTAATCTTAAAGTTCATTTTTCAAACCTAGCTCATCATAAGTCCAGCTTAGCTGCAATCCGTCCCTTTGTCTCATCCACCAAAATAATATCATTAGGAAGACTAACAACAGGAACTTGTCTTGAATGGCTCTCATTTAGTCTACTATGAATAGACACAGGATTAAAGCTGATCCCTGAAGTGACCAAATCATAGGCGTGAATTCTTGGACTTGACCTCCCACTGATCTTACACTGGTCACCATGCCTTTACACGCATCTTTAGTTACACCCGACATATTTATTTGACATCCATCTCTTCATTAGAACATGCCGGATTACATCTCTAACACAATCATATGTTCTTCCATGTCAATAAAGATCACATGGAAATCCTTCTTATTATCTCAGTGTCTTCCCTTTAGCATCCTCAATAAGTAGATAGCTTATGTTGTGGATCTACCAGCCATAACCAAACTGGGCTACAAAGGTAGCTTTAAACTTCTGTAGCTGTTGCAACTTTGGAGGGTAATTAATTATATGGGACCAATAAGGTCTCCAGGAATAATTCAATAGTCCTGATAAGCTCATACAATAGAAGAGGATGAAACGTGGGACCTGATTCACTTAAACTAAAAAAAACCTGTAAGTTGTTTTCCAAGCATAATGCAGAAGTTGGGGATTGTGGAATTTCTAGCTGAATAAAGTTGCCTAAAGCAACCATAACCAGAAAATTGTAATAAAAAGGAAAGATAGAGCCCGAATAAAGTTGCCTAAAGCAACCATAACCAGAAAACTGTAATAAAAAAGAAGATAGAGCCACTTCTTTAATGCACTCAAGAAAGTGATACTCTTTTAGTAGTTACAAACCTCTCCAGACTGCATAACAAAAGCTGCGTGATTGTAGGAGGCTGATACATGTATTACTTGAGATGTAGATGGGAAACTGATCTTGCTAAATGCCACACATTGTGTTGTATCAGGACCTTGACCAAGAACCCCACATAGATTGGATCCACAACAGTATACTGATGAGCCACTGACCAACAGTGTGTGGTATCCTCCAGTGGTAATCTGCATCTGTGGAATTCAAAACAAGACTTTGATTCAGCTTCCAAGCAATAATAAAATCCCAAATATGACCATTTGTAGGACACGAAAACAAAGAATATTTAGTGAAATAGTGAAGCTCATGCCACTTCAATTGATTCATCATTAAAAGTAAAGAAAATAAAAATGGCAAGGATATTCAGAAAAAAATTATGTAAAAGAAAATCTGGTAATTCAGAAATATCACTCTTAGGACCCTTCAATCTAATATCAATATCTACTTTTAAAGAGAGAATTCTCTCAGCAGCAGCATAGGGGAGCACACCAATGAGATGCAACAGAATATCATACATTGGAGGGCAGCAAGATCATTTCACGTAAGTGGAAACAGACACGGAGGAGCATGGATCCTCTATTTTGAGTTGGGGGAGCCCAGCGAGGCATCTGATGGCTGGGCTGTGCTGCAGACATCCCAATGGCTGATTGGGTGTGCATCAGGATTTGTCCAGCACATCCAGCCCCAGACTTCCAATGCTCACTGGGCAGTGGCTAAGCATGCACCTTTACTCAAGGGGATCCAGAAGTCTGACAAAGAAGTTCAGGCGTACCCTGCCCTACTTCAAACAGACACCATATAAGACCTTACAGTTTCTGTGGTTTAAACTTTAAAGTGGTATGATGATCTTGCCCCAAAAAAATGTTATAATGTCTGCGTCTGTGGATAATATTCCACATTATGACACTGCAAGATACCATTCAAAAGATGTTGAGATAGACTTTTTCATTTTTATTTTTATTTATTTATATTTTTTTTTCGGGGGCGGGGGGAAAGGGGATTCACATCCTCTGTAATTCCTTTCCCTACAATTCCCTCATAGGATTGTGCCATGTGGCCATTAAGTAATCCAATGGTTACCCAATTCAAACTAAATTTGAATTTTATTTAAACTCTAGTTTGAATTGGGTGACCATTGGAGTACTTAATGCCACATGGCACAATCCTATGAGGGAATTGAAGGGGAAGGAATTACACAGGATGTGGATCCGGGGAAGGTGGTAAGGTGAAGATCAGATAAGCTCATCATCGTTGAAGTGGTGGATTATTTCTTTATTTATTTAATTATTTTGGTAAAAATTATTTCTTTTTACTACTAACCAATTAAGCATTTTACCAAGTTTACCCAGAAAAAATTTTTAAATAAATAACTAAATAAAGCAATGATATTGCATAAGACCTTAATTAAGGTTAAAACTTAAAAGTAAGATTTAAAATGTTAGAAGTTGGCACATACAAGCTATAGTATTATCACTCTAACATGATGAACGTTTGCCAAAAAAAATCTAACATGATGAATAAATTCCCCTGAGAAATAAACCAAGGCTAAGTATGAAAATAATAAGAAGTCAAAAGAAAGGTTCCTATTAACAACAATAAAGAACTAGTACATTGCCTGCTGCGGTCTCGACCGTGTTGGAAGACTGTCCCACGGACTGCAAGAACCTCAGCACACGCTTCCAATTTCCGCAGCGATTAAAAAGTTCTTCCTGAGCATTAGAAGGTAGAAAACCAAATATGGGATCGGAGCTACATAGCTGGAAAGCAGCCAACTCAACAAAAGACCGGAACTCGTTGGTGAAAATTCCATGACTTCCTCTAAAAATCCGACAAGTTTGCTCCAAACAGGCGAGATCACCCGCGCTCAACCGACCCGAAGTCAAAATCTCTAAAATCAAATGAGAGGGCAATTCTTCAATAGAAGCTGACCGATGCAGATCTGCCATCCGGGAAATAAACTTTATGATCTTTCAACAGCAAAATCGGCTGATTTACAGGGTTGGAACAAACATGTGTCGACAAAGAGACACGAAAGGCACCTCAGATGATACTAACCCTCCAATATCAAATTTTAAGGCGAAATCTTAAACAGTATAAACAACATATGAAAAATACACCGGATCGAAGAAATATACAGGAAATCGAATACAAAAACGAAGGTCTTGACGAAAAATTCGTAGATCGAAATATATTTGTGAAATAAAACATCAGAAGGAAGGAATCACGCCTACGCCTTAATAAATGTCCTATGAATTTTGATCAGAACTCAAAACCAATTGCTTCACTAGAAAAGAAACAACTGAAGTATTGCATAGACGAGAGAAACTATTGAATTACAAAAGGAGAACTCTATGATCGAATATCAATTGAAACTTGCACAGAGAATACTAAGACGGAACAAACAAACAGTGATGGCGAGATTCATAGGAAGACTACATATAGTCGTAGAAAAGCATCGAAAGTGGGATCTGACCAGAGATCGATTGAGAGAAAAAGAAGAAAGAGAATCGTTTTGCAGCTTTTCGGCACCGATTTCGTCTTTTTCCACCGTAAAAGAAGAAAAAAGAATAAATAAAGATAGAGGAATAAATGAGTAAAGGTTGAGAACGACTATAATACTAACGCTTTGCTGAGATATCTTCCACTATAAGAAGTCTGCAAATCCGAGCTGAAAATCGAGAACTCGGTTACGACGAAGACACATTTTCTCTCTCTGCGGAACAGGGAATTGCCGTTTTCCACTGTCGTCTCGACAACGATTTCAACACGGGTGGGGCCCATTAGCAAATTTCCATCGTGGAAGACGTGCCACGTAGCTCGATTACAGTGATTGATGTTATTATTTTATTAATTTCCATCTTTAAGAGGAAGTTGGTAGCGATTGTCAAATAGCGTCGCAACGAAGGCACAACCTGCGCTGTTAATTCTACCACGTGGATATATTTTAATCCGCATTATTATTATTAATATTATTATTATTATTATTATTAAAACAGCTAAGCTGAGGAAACACAAGTACAAAAGACCTGCATGTAAGTCATTTAGTTATAACCGAATTCAACTGATAGTGGACCTCGTAGGAATATAGCAAAAACTACAATCCAAAAAACAAGAACTAATATGCCTAATTGTCCACCACAATAGGTTGAATGTCGTGGGACGGTAGTGAGCCATACCATTGAATCAATTGAATCAGACCTTGGAATTCGATTCCACATGGACGTAATCAAGCCATTGTATACAATAGACCAAAGAACATAGCGAAAGTTTCTGCCATAAGTGCTGAACTCGCCCAGTCGGGCTCGAAGACAACTAAAATAGGCTGGCTTGCATGGTTCTTGGGGATAAAACCTATGCCCGCCTCACCTACAGGGGCCTTAAAAGATGTATCAGAGTCATAAAAAAATAATAATAAAAAAATTTAAAAAAAAAAACTTGAAATATATGGGCTATCAGGTGGGCCCCGAGACGGTTGGGATGCATGAGGTAGAGAAATGGTGCTATCACCAAGCTTTCTTGAGACTAGGGGCTTCAAAAAAAATTGTACTAGTCTTCCCTGCTTGTATAGCAACCTGCATTGGAGTCCACACTTGTTGTTGAAAAATATGGTCGTTTTTAGCTTGCCACAAACCCTAGCAAAGGTAAAAACATAGGCCCACGATAAAGTTATATTCTTTCTACCAAGCCAGAGAATTTGATTTGTTCATCCATTTTCACCATCCCTTGCAAATTTATCAAAATATGAATTTCATAATATATAAATTCAATCATTTTCATAAGTATCTAGTTCAATAAAAAAAATTTAGTACAACCCACATATAACTGAAAAATCATTCGTATTCTCACAAGTTTCTACACAAAAACAAGATCTAAATGGTTTCTTTTACAAAGAATCATTCCATGTTTGTATTTGAAATATTATAATTATCATGTCCAACATAATTTGCATTCTCATCAAGTTTCTATCTAAGAACAAAATCTAAATGATTTTTTTTAAAAAAGAACCATTCCATATTTTTATTTAGAACGTTAGAGTTATCATGTTCAATATAGTTATTGGTTATACATTAAATTTGGAATGATAAAATTTTGTATAGAAAACATATCATCAGATTATGGAATGATATAAAGATAACAATAACATCATCGAAACATATCAATAATTTTCATATTCCTTATTTTGAATAATAAGGTAATCAAGCTTTATACAAAGGTTGTTATATCATCAATGTGGAATGATTTCACAAAACCTCTATACTCCACAATTCTGTCAAATTATTTGAAATATGTAAATTGTCATGAATGCTAACTATAGCTAAATGAAATTTGAACAATTCAAAATAACATAGAGTTGGATTAAGACATATCTATTTATACGGTCTTTAACTCCATCTCCTCCACAATTTTGAATATTCGATTTGTATTTCAATCACTTTGTAAGGGCATCTGCCATATTCTATCTTGATCACACATCAACTAAAGTGATCACTTCTTGTTTTATTAGATAATTTAGAATAACATGCATTACCTAATTTGTCTCCTATTACCATTAAAGAGTGAGGTATTAACTATCATTGTTGTTACTTGATTATCACAAAACAAATCTTTAAGTTAATCAAAGGAATATCCAGGATCAGATCTTTTATCCATTCTCTGCTTTATCTCCTCTTGAGGCTTGAAATTATAATTCTGATTCCATAAAAAATAGAACTCAAAACAATATAAGTTTATCTCTTGAATTTTATTTCAACAGCCACTTCACCTAGTGTAAAAATAATCACTAGTAGATTTGTTGTTTATATTTCTGAGCAATAAAATGCATCAAAATTATCCTTCCAAAATTTGAGAATGTCCAATTTAGAGAAGAGCAAAATTTCAAGTACCATTAAGGTATCTTATTACCTTGTAAAGGCAAACCAATGCTTTCTACTAGGATTACTAGTGAGTCAACTTAGCATACCTACTATATAGGTTATGTCTGGTTAAATACAACTTATTGCATACAAAAGACTATCAACCAGTTTAGAATGATTTAACTAATTCACAGATTTACCATCATTCGATACAAACTTTGTTATAATCATATGATGTCTTTATTAGTTTGTATCCACTATATTCCCATCCAAAAAGTAGATTGTCAATATAGTTAAATTAGTTAAGGGTAATTTCTTGTCCAGAAAAACTTACTATCATGCCAATAATGGTGTCTACAACACCAAGATCCGTCATGTCAAATTCTTTAGCTAAGATTTCTTTGATGTCACTCACTACAGAATGATTAGAACCAAGAATTAGCATGTCGTTTACATATAAGCAAATAATTATGACTTTATTCGACACAGATTTATAATCAAGGCATTTATCAAAGTTGCTCGTTTGAAACCCAAAGCTCCTTGTTTATTTTGTCAAATTTTTGTGCCATAATTTAGATGTTATTTAAGATTATAAAAAACTAAATTAATTTATGGTTTTTATGTTCGAAACCTTTCATGACATGCATACCCTTCAAGTTTGTTCATGTAAGTTTTATAATTAATATACTTTGTCCATATCATTCACTCTATCAGAATCCACAAAATTTAAAATCGATATGAATCACTTGATATGAAACAAAAAACATAGAGACATATCTTTTTGATGTACAAGACCAAGAATCAACGACACAAGAATCATGAGACTGAATCAAAAAACACATTAATGTTCTATAAAACAAATTTAGACTCTTTCATCCAAATTTTGTTTTCGCTTTCTTGCATTGATTTTAGACCCAATGAAGATCTCTAACTTGGTCATGTTAATTGGACGCATATCTCCATTCAGGTGTTCTCTTTTTTCCCTTCCTTTTTTTTTATTCAAAAAGAAATGCTAAAAAAAAAAAAAATCTTGACAGAAGAGAGTAAGAGGCAGTTTTTATTTTTATTTTTAGATTTCAATAGTGACAAAGCCATTACTTTATTCACTTTAATCGGAACCTTTCTTTTGTATTTTAACAATTGTAAAGTTGGAAGAAAATAACCACCAACCCATTAGGAATTGGGTTGTTTTATTTCTTAGTTTTAACTTCAATGAATTGAAGTAACAACTGAAGTCATGCTTCCTCCATTATGTGGTTATGCAAATATGATATCTTTCTTATTTCAAATTGCATGGCTTGAGAGTTCACTTTGAAGTACTTCAGTCAAATGTTACTCATCTAATATACCATGTGATATGGAAAAAATATGATCGAACTGGGTTCATTTTTGGTTCGACCCTCGACTCCGGTCGAGACGAAAGGAATCGACTCGCTTTCGAGCGAGCCGGGTTCAGAAGATAACTTGCTGAGGAAGAAAACTAACTCAGTCACAAGTACGCCCTAATCCGATACTTTCGGAGTAGGTTAATCAACCTAATGACGGCTAGCATAATTCGGCAGCTGTCATTCATCGCTATCATATAGATAGCCATCAGATAACAGCCGGGTTATGCTATGAGTCATCTACTAGTCCAAACTAGTAGAAGTCTATCACTCAACGGATCTATCAGTTAAGATCCAACGACTACCCGAAGAAGGCTCAAATACATCCAACGAAGGAGATTCGAAGGTATATTCTATATAAGACATCACCTATTCACAAGGTGGGGATGAACGAAAACACTTAGATGCTTATTATCTGAATTGTATTCTTGTTATTCATTCCTTAGCTCTGTGCTCTAACAGAGCCGTTTGTGATTAAGTTCATCAACTGACTTAGGCTTCGGAGGTGAACTCCCGATCCCAGCGGTCGAACCACATCTGATGCTTTATTTTGCAGGTCATTCTTAGGAGATCTAAGGGCTGAGCAGATTTTGGACGCATCACCATACATATAAACCACAAGAAGGGGCTTTGGTCAATTAACAAACCCAGCCACTTAAGAGAAATCATATTTTAGATTTCATAACCAATTTTCTTTTTATACAAAAAATATAGAGCAAATTGCATTGGCACCCCAAAATGGAGGCTATAAAGCACTGACACCCCACTTTATGTTTAAAAAACACAGACACCCCACTTCATTAAACACATTAGTCCATTATGTTAGTAAAACTATTAATTCACTGTTAACTTTTTTTTAATTCCAAAAATACCCTTACAAAAAATTGAAGAGAAAAAAATAAAATAAAAAAACAACCCCAGGTTCCCAATCCATCTGCTTCACTGACGGCACCAAGTTCGTCGACCTTGATCCAAGCCACTCTTTTGGTCGTGCGGTCTTTGGCTCCGCTCCGATGCGTGATGAATGGCTTCCATCCTAAATCGCTACCTATCTATGAATATTTGGTTCATGAGTTCGCCGTCTTCGACTGATGGCTCTCTTCGATTCCTCGACCTACCCAGCCTAATAGACTATTTGTCTACTCTGCAACTTCTTACGGGCCAATCAGCTATGTTAAGAAACAACTTGTGCATGGATAACCATAGAAAACCATCTTCGATTCTATCCATGAGAATGGGATTGATTGTGGTATTTACTTCCAGAGCATCTTGCCACTTTGTTTTACAGGAATTTATGGAAACTAAAATATAAATCTGAGTTTCCACCAATACAATTTGAAGTTCAAGAGGGATGCCAGAGAAGGTAAATTGCCTAGCTTGACAATGATGAGCATGGTGGGTTCTTCGATCATGTTAGTATGTTACTACTCCATATGCGAAAGTACCAAACCTTGATGGGAACACGGGCCTTGCTCTTGACTTTTTCAATTTTGATACATTGGGAGTTTATGTGCCGAAAATCATGGTCTCTCCTTGGATCAAGAAAGACACTGGTAGTTTCAGTTTGATTTTATACTTTTCTTTCTTATTAATGATAACTCATGTTTGATCAGCGTGTGTTTTTATGTTCCTGTAGTGATAAGTGCCCCCAAAAGGTCCAACTCTGAGCTCTGAGTTTGAGCATTCTTCAATACCTGCAACCATAAAGAAGATGTTCAACCTCTCCTCCAACTTCCTTATTCACGAGATGATTGGGCCGGCATTTGAGCAGCTAGTGGGAGAATTCATGTCGCCTAAATTGATTGTCCAGGTATTTCTCGCAAGAACCTTTGCGTTTTGTCTTCCATCTTTATCAACACATGGTCCTGCCGTGGAGGACATTAATGGGAAAGATTACCAATTGTGTTTTGGAGGGGGTTTTGATTTGTTGCAGAGGTGTTACCAGACGTGGCTTTCCTTAGAAAAACAGAAGGAAAAGAAGATGTGCAGGGAAGAAAACGATTAAATGATTGTACGCAGGGTTATTGCTTTTTGGTTTTTTGGATAAATGAGGAAGATATTTGGAGAATAAGTCAAGGGTATAATAGTCTTTTCAATAATATAACTAACCATTCAAACATAATAGGACCTATATGTTTTTTAAACATAAAGTGGGGTGTCAGTGCTTTAAGGTCTCAATTTTGGGGTGCCAGTGTAATTTGCTCAAAAATGTAAAAGAAATCAAAGAGAAAAGAAAAAGGAAAAAAGGAATAGAGAGGCACGATTGCACCTGGGAAAAAAAAGAGAACCGAACAAAATTGTGCGCTTTGGCGTGTGCCTTGACTGTGCCCTCTTTTTGATGTAGTAAATATAAACTGTGCCCTCTTCAATGTTACCATAATGTAATTGTGAAGCACAATGGAAACATAGATGGTACACACATGCAGCCAATGAATCCAATGTAAACGGAAGTCTGTTTTGTTGGTATGTGTGCAAGCTGACCCTTTTCCTTTTTTTTTCTGAACTCATGAAAACATCAACATATGTGGTTCAGATTGCATACATGTCTAAACTGAAAGCTTCCTCCTACAGAGAACACGTAATTTGGTGTGACGATTTACTGGAGTAGTAGATGGATAGACAATCACTCTTGCCCTCTTGAGAACAAACCTCTTAAAGATAACGTTCTACCTCTAATACCGCCATACATCCTTTTGCAGCAGTAGTAATCGGTTGCCAGGTCAAAAAAATTGCCTCCTCAATGGTCATCGCCAATGGGTTATACCTGAATGTGGAGGCATTTTAATCACAAACCGTGCAAGCAAAGATCCCTTGATTCCAAAAACCATGTTGTCCATCCCTTGAATTTAAATGCTTTGTGAGAGCACTAGTGGCGACAATAATGGAATCAACCAGAATGGATTTGGTTACCAAAAAAAAAAAACCAGAATGGATTTGGAATCAGTGAAACAATTGAAAGGGTTAGTTGAGATTAGAATTAATATGTCCACCTCGTTCATCTGCCTCAGCTTGGGCGCCATTAAGCTTCCAGTTCAGCGTACAACTCACAGATAGGATGACAAATTTAAGATTGTTAAGGTTTATGTAAATATTTTCCATCTAATACGCCATGCATATAAAACAGAAGATGTTTTTAGTAAACCAAAGAAACCACGTTCTAAATTTCATAATCAATTTTCTTTATAAAAAAATATAAAAAGAAATCGAAGGAGAAAAGATGGAGAGAGGACAATTCCCATCTCTGCTAACCCATAGAAAGAAAACAAATAACCTCAGTTTGGGTTGTACCTTACTTTCTTTACCTTGGCCAGAATATTGATTGCACAATGTATCCTTGAATGATATCATCTTAGGTTCATACCTAATGAGATTCTTCAAAGTAATATGCAGCGTTTTGATTGCAGCACCAATCAAACTACTTCCAATAATATAAATTCCCCAGGCAACACCCAGCACAGAAACTCCGATGTCAATCGTGATTCCAATTGCCGCGAAGGTGTAACGCAAGTTCGGGATCAATGCCTGGCTGAGACCAAGAACTCGAAGCTCCCGCCATCAAGAAGCCAGACACAATTGTACAGGGGAAAAAGCCAAGTGTGGGATGACATATGCTCCAACTGTTGTCTAATTTAACGTGGTGAATGATCTTTGACAAAAACCAGCTCAATATTAAAATGGTTCAGAGATACCACTTGGGAATAAATAGGTTCGGAGATACCACTTGGGAACACATAGGTTCAGAGAGACCACTTCGGGCCAAATCCTGTGCAATTAAAATATTGAAGATTTTATCCCAACAGTTGGAACTGCAATTGGCAAATACTATTATGTACAGTTACTGATGTAGTCTAATCAAGTTTTCATCTTCCAAATTGAAAACTGATTAAAACACTGACTGTCAGTTTTGGCTAAGGTTCAGATGGGATAATCTATCAGAGCAAACACAGGAATAATTCTCAGGCTCCCAAACGGGTGGGTTTCAATGGATTCCTCCACGGTTTTGGGTAAATCCCTTCCCATTCAAATTGGCTTAGTTGGGCCAGTCGTGAATTACAAATACAAATAGGGCACAAAAAAAGGAAAAACAACCGACGTGAAATCAATAAACATGATGTGAAGAGTTAACCATTTATCACACATTTTATATTGTCATGCACTTCACATTTAAATTCCTGTCTAGCTTAAATTCCCTCTAGTTTTGTGGAAAGAAACTAAAGTACTAACTAAGAAAAAAAGAAAAGAAAATGTTTTATTGTAGATTTGTTGCAACTTGGGATATTGGAGAAAATTAAATAGCAATGTCAGTCTCTCTTATCTATAATTATTTATTTATTTACTTTTATTATCCAAAAGATAACTATTTCCCTAGTTTCTTTGGAAGAATTGATTTTCGTATAATTTCATTCGTACACGTATAATATTTTGATGGAAAGACAGAAGAAAAATGATAACAAATGCTTGAGAGATGACATCAATTTTGGTTTACAAATTGAAGTGTCACAGATTCATCTTCTACCTCCACAATAGATTTCAGTACATTTTCTTAAAAACCCTAGTAAAATTACATGTGAGGATCAAGTCAATGTTATACAGTCTGATTTGGGTTATTGGTTCTAGTCTTCTAGGACCAAAGAAGTGTGAAAGAAAAGATTTGCAACAAATGTTACGATTGCATTCAGGGGTGGACTCACTAAGGGGCCGGGGGTCATGGCCCCCGGATTTTTAAAATTTTTTCATAATTGCCTTAATTTTCTCATTTCTTACATTAATTTCTTTTATTTTTGCAGTTTTTTCTCTTCCTAAGTGTGAAATTTCACTATTTGGCCCCCCTACCCCAATATTGAGAACAAATTTGAAAGGTAAAATAATGGGTATAAATGTTATCTATATCTAAAAACTAATTCATCAATCCCTATTTATTCTCCCCTCTTTTCTTTCTCTCTCATGTTTTTTTCTTATTTATTCTCTCCTCTTTCTACAAACATGAGTTAAAGGAAATTTTTCAAAAAAAAAACTCTTATTAGATATATATATATAAAATGTCATTTCTAATTAGAAACTCCTCAATCCCTATTTATTCTCTCGTGTCTCATCTCTCCTCTCTCCTCTCTCCTCTTTTCTTCCTATTTATTCTCTTCCATTTCTTTTTTTCATATTTATTCTTCCCTTTTTATAAGCGTGGGTTAAGGAAAATTTGAGAAAAAATCTTCTCCACAATTGGGTACTCTTTCTCTTTCTCAATTTATTTATTGTTTCTCTCTTTGTTATTTTTTTAAATATTCTTTTGATTTTATATTCTTTTTTTTATTTATTTCTTCTGTAATTTTGTTATTTGATTTTATATTGTGAATAAAATGTTTATAGTTAGTAAAGTAATCTCTTACCTTGAAAAAAAATAAAATTTGGTTTGCATCTTACTTTTTAGGGTTGAAGTCATGTGTATTTTTTTTGGTGTGCTGATGCTTTAATTTACCTATATATTGTTGAAAAAAAATATCATTATCAATAATTTACCTATTTTTGTCAAATATATGTGACCCCACAAAATATATGTGGACCTATTTCTCAATATAGTAATATAATTCATAGGTGAGACCCCCAATGGGTCTTATAAGGGCCCACACAATATGTGTGGCGAAAAAACATTGGTGCTTCCCCAATTTGAACTTCTATACTTTGGCCCCCCAATATTGAATCCTGGTTTCGCCCCTGATTGCATTGATTCATATAATAAATTTTATGCTTTTGTTCCAAGAATAAATTAAAATGGTGAATTGGTGGATATCCTTTTGAGTTCATTAGAAAAATGTATGCACATCCTCAAAGAAAAATTGAATGCAAAGGAGTTTTGAGTTTGGTTGCAGTTTTAGATATACTTTCAAATTCTATTTAGAGCAGATTTATTAATCATATCTAATATTAATTATCAAATGTTATGTATTATATTACAATTACAGACTTAATAAAAATATCCAATTAATTAATTAATGAGTTTGCTGGGTGTCTTAGAAAGAAGACCTAAACATTTTGCTGTAATTCATATTTTTATAATAGTAGTATAGTATAGTATGATGTTTAATCAACAATTCAATACTTAATGCAATGAAATCTTCGATTCTCTAAAACAGCTAGATGGAAAGACGATCAAGGCACAAATATGGGACACTGCCGGTCAAGTGTGGTTCCGTGCCATCACCACTGGTTAATATAGAGGTGCAATTGGTGCTCTCCTGGTCTATGACATAACAAAGAGAGACTTTTGACAATGTACCGAGGTGATTTAGCGAAATGAGGGATTCCATAGAATCCGACATTGTCGTCTTGCTAGTAGGGAACAAGATTGATTTGCCACACACTTCAGAGCTGTACCAGAGGATGATGGATGGCTTGGCAGAGAAGGAAGGGCTTTTATTTCTTGAGACATCAGCATTGGAAGCACACAATATTGTGAATGCTTTCGAAACTATTATATATAATAAAGTTCTACCACATTATAAGCAAGAAAGCACTGCCGGTCAAGAGTGGTTCCGTGCCATCACCACTGGTTATTACAGAGGTGCAGTTGGTGCTCTCCTGGTCTATGATATAACAAAGAGAGAAATTTTTGAAAATGTACCGAGGTGGCCTCGCGAAATGAGGGATTTCAGCTGAGGAAGCAACCAAGTCAACTAGTCTTTCAAGTCAAGGTACTAGAAAATTGGAATAGAAAAAGTTGTTGATGCACTGGAAAATTAGAACAGAAAAAGTTGTTGTCTCACTTGAAGAACAAGACTTAGTCTAAATAAGCGATATTTTGCAGAGACTGTTCTTTGGGTGTTTTAGAAATGTAGAAAATTTCTATTCGTACAGACCAAAAAGCCTGAGATTTAGTTGGAATTGGGGAAGATCATAAACATTTTGTCCCCTACATCATACCTGCTGAATATGGTAAGAGAGAATTTGTGCATAATCTGATTCTCTCTGGATATAAATAATCAAAGCATCCCAAGAGATGTCAATTTTCAGTCAACCATAGCTAATGTTTAGAAAAACCATCCACAAAGATTCCATAAACCCAACTTGATCTTTTCAATCGTGGGTATTGAATAGACACTAGAAAAAAAATATTAGACAAGTAGATACATTGTTTATTTAGTGATTAATATTCTTAATGACCCACATAAGATATTGTTGTTGCAGAATCCTGCTCAACCGTGTTGGTCGAGTTTCGTCTCCGATGAACAAGTTAGGCAAGGCTGAGAGAACCATAAATCTAATATATCTTTTAAACCTCAACTAGATACTTTTGAATACTTACCTTCTATCGTTGTGTACCAGAGTATTTATAGTAGTATGTTCTCTTTTAAGATCTATATGTGCAGCGCCACGTGTACTTGGACGTAATTGGACGTGACGTAAGTGACGGCTTGTTACCTTTTCGAAAAGTTGTTGTTTGCTTGTGTTTCCACGTGGGTTAATCTGATCCATTCATTCGGTTTCTTATTAGAATTTGAAGGAGGGGCCGTTGATGATGAGTGCTTTCCTTGAGATTAGATCTCTTTTAGCCCCTCTGATGGGTATCTTTTTAGAATTTCTAAAGCCCCTAAATCTGCTCCCTTGGACTTACTTTTCTTCCAAGTCTTTAGAGTGGAAACTTAGAAGGGGTATAAAAGCATCTGCTGACTTTGTCTTCCTAACTTCTTCATTTCTCTGAGTGCTTAAACAGTGTTAGAGCTCTTCGTGCTTTCGAAATCTTGCCCTGGCTTAGCCTCTTTGGTTTACTTAAAAGAAGGTTCTCCCTTCATTTGTGTTTTTTATTCGCTTAGAATGGCTAAACTCTTGTGCTTCAAGCAAGCGTTGTTTGGAGAAACTTCTATTCGTCTGTAAAGTAAATTCTTCTTCCATTTTCTTCTTCATTTACAAGTCTTTTCAGTACTTTGTTTTTGATTTGCTATGTTTCTTTTGTTGTAATATTAGTCCCACATCGACTGATGTGGAAATATGTGGAGAGGAAGAGGCTATAAAAGAATGCCTCTTCCTTCTTCTTTAATCATCCCAAATATCTTCTCTCTTGGATATTTATTTATTTATAGTGGAATTTTCTCTCTTGCCCATATATTATTGTGTCTTTCTTTTCTCTTAGTTGTTATTTTGTGTTCTTCTTTTCTCTTTTTTGTTGTTCTTTCGGTGGGTTCTTCATACCCGCGTTCGCGTTTTTGTTCTCGTGGTTGCGTGTCCGCTTCCTCGAAAATTCCTTGGGGGTTTGTTTGTTTGGTTTAGGGTGTGAGTATCTCTTTGTTGCTCTTGATTCCCTTGGTGGATCCTTCCATCGATAGTAATTTTTTTTCTCCTCTCTCGTTTTCCGTGGTTTCTTTTCGGGTATCCTGGGTTTTGGGTGATTAGTGCATTCTGATTTTGTCTAAGGAGTCGGTTTTTGCGGACCGCTTGTGTCCCTCCAGTCTTTCCCGAAATTTTCCTGGTGCATTTTGGTTCAACCATATACCGTGGAGATAACTCGAGAAGACAAGTTTCACGTGAAATAGTGGGAGTTATTCTCCCCAACAACGGTTCGTGATAGAAGCAATGGCAGCAAAAATTGACATCGGCAAGTTTGACGCACGAAATTCTCATTATGGAAAATGAAGATGAAGGCATTATTGATAAAAGATAACTCGCCTGGAAGCCATCGGTGTTCGGGCGGGTTCACGACAACAAAGTGGAAATAGATGCGATTGCTCTTTCGATTTGCATCTAGCATTATCGATGATATTTTAGCGGGCATAGAAGAGAGAACGCTAGGAGGTTTGGGATCACCTCATCAAATTGTATGAAGCCAAAATCACTTCACCTCATCAAATTGTAGATAAGGTAGAAACATCTCAGGGTGCGTTGTTAAGGAGAGATTCTTTATAGCAAAGCACGACGGTATCCAAGGATAGATTGGAGCTCACCGATGCTTGGATCTTGGATTCGGGAGCAACATGGCACATGATCTCTCGCAGAGATTGGTTTCAAACTTATGAACCTATCTCTCAGAGTGGTCCGTATACATGGGAAATGATCATGCCTTGGAGATTGTTGGAGTTGGCACCATCAAGTTGAAAATGTACGATGGTATGATACGCACTATTCAAAATGTGCGATGTGAAGGGCTTAAAGAAGAATCTATTGTCTTTGGGACAATTAGATGAAATTGGGTGCAAGACACGCATCCAAAATGGAATGATGAGGATCGTCAAAGGAGCGCTAGTTGTAATGAAAGCTGAAGGGGCGCAAATTTGTACGAGTAATGGGAGAAACATGTCCGGAGGCGAGAAGCATCGGTTGCATCACCGCATCTGCGAAGAGATGACAAGTGTGGCATCGAAAATTGGCCCACATGTCGAGCAAGGGTTGAAGGTTCTCTGCGATTACTCCCGGTCTCCAAAGGTTTCATTACCCTTTTGTGAGCACCGTGTTACAAGCAAGCGCATAGATTGAAGTTCAATGCATCCGATTCCGGGAGTGTGTTCGATTAGTTCACTCTAATGTATGGCACCACCGGTTACATCTCCGGGAGGAGCAAGGTACTATGTATCTTTCATTGATGATTATTCCGAAGATGTTGGGTGTTTCCTATCAAGAGAAGTCGATGTGTTTTCGGTTTCAAAACATTCAAAGCGCAGTTGACAGCGAGAGAAAATCGTGCCTCGACGGACAATGGCGTGAATATCGGGGATGACTTCTTTGAGTTTTGTAATCAAGAAGGCATCAAGAGACAACTCACGGTGGCTTACACTCCTCAACGAATGGAGTAGCAGCGGTTGATAGAACTCTACTCAAAGAGCGGTGATGTTGAGCTCCGTATGGCTAGTCCTTTGGGCGAGCCACACTGCTTTGTGATTATCGATCACCAACAAGATCGATTGATTTGAAGACCCGTGGAGATGTGGCTCGCGTTGATTATTCCCCGCACACATTTGGGAGTCCCTGTCGTGATGTATCATCCCCAAGAAATTTCGAAGTTGGATCCAAAATCCGAAATGCGTTCTTGGGAAATCGATGGAGTCGGGGTATCCGTGGGATCCCACCGCCCACAAGTCGTCATCGCGAGTGTCATTTTTGCGGATAGCCAATGGAGATGTGAGTAGCATTTCAATAGAAATTCCGGAGGTACACGTTCGGAGAGAGTCCAATCCGTTCTTCCGGGGTAGAAAATTCTTCCGGCGATCGGATGAGCAGTCCTTGAGTCTCACCTGAGTTCCTCCCTCGTGAAAGACATACACCAACCTGGCTCGATTATATTATGGAGAGCAACATTGCATCTGTCTTCTACGAGATGGTGAGCCATCAACATTCAGAGCGTTGATAGCTCAGCGTCACTTTGGATGGCCTTCGGAAGAACTAGAGCTCTTCATAGAATAAGCGTGGAGCTTGTACCTTTACCCACGAAGGAAGCCCATTGGTAACATGGGTTTACAAGATCAACACGTGATGATCGTGGCGGTATCTCATGGTGATCAGGATATGCTCGGGAGGTGTTGATTTCCAATCTTTTCTCCGTGGTTCGCTTCTACGTCCGGATGTTCCCTTTGTGCTCGTTTGATCTACATCTTGGCGTTAGATGTAAAACGCATTTCTTCATGGAGATCTTGAAGAAGAAATCTATATGCTCCAACCGGGTTTTGAAGAACCGAAAGGGGAACTTGGTTTGCGTTGCATCTCTATACGGCTTAAACAGGCGCCAGTGTTGGTATAAGAGTTTGATTCCTTCATATTGAGCCTTGGATACAACGACTTGCTTCGCCCTTGTCGTATCGAGGTTTGGTGTGATGATTTCATCATTTTCTGTTGTATGTCTGATATGTTGGTGTCGCCCCAACAAAGATCGGATCGTAGATTAAAGGCTCTTGGCTAGGGAATTTGAAATGAGGATCCGGACCCGCAACAAGATTCTAGGGATGCAAATTCACCGAGACAATAACGGAAGATTTGGCTATCTCGGAAGAGTTACTTAGGAAAGTCTTGCGCCGCTTCAATATGCAAGCGTAAGCCATTTCTACTCCTCTTCCCGTTATTTCGTTATCCTCGTATGTGTCCTGCTGAGCGGTGGAGATGTCTCGGTCCGTTGCTCGCTCGCTGTTGTCAAGCCGCATTGCACATGCGGGGGAGTGATTGTCGCTATGGCAATCCGACAAGAGCATTGGATTATAGTGAAGAGGATCCTAAGATACATTAAGGACCTGTGCTCTCTGTTTGGAGGATCGTTTTCGATATGTTGTTCGTTTGCGGGATCTTGATAGGAAATCCCTCGCTTGTGTTTACATTGCGGCGTGGTGTATCCTCCCTCTCTCCGCAGTATATGCGCTCCGCTTGTAAGACACGGATCGAGTTCATAAGACTTGGCACACCGGAGTTCTCTGTTTGGCCGTGCCTTGCACATTGCAGGAATCCCTTTTCATTCCGGGACAAAACACATGGTACAATATCTTTGTTCGTGAGTGGTGGAAGCGGAGGGTGGATATCGAAATCCACACGAGAGAACCTGCGATGCATTGACAAAGCAATCATCCGCAGTTCTTTGGTGCGATCCTGTTGGCTTGTAGAGCATGCCTGGTGGTGGCAGATAGAGCTGTGGAGTTGTTGGTTCTCATCTATCTCCGTGGGTTGTTGTAATTTGTCCCACTCGCGTGTGGAAATATGTGGAGGGAAGAGGCTATAAAGATGCCTCTTCCTTCTTCTTTAATCATCCCAAATATCTTCTCTCTTGGATATTTATTTATTTATAGTGGAATTTTCTCTCTTGCCCATATATTATTGTGTCTTTCTTTTCTCTTAGTTGTTATTATTGTGTTCTTCTTTTCTCTTATTTGCTGTTCTATTCGGTGGGTTCTTCTACCCGCTCTTTGTCTGCAATTGTTGTGGTGCCCTGTTTTGAACCTTTTATGTTGTGAACCATTTAGGGTCTCTTACCTCCCATACTTCATTCTTATTCACCTTACGGTTTCCTTATGATAGGAAGAAAAACTGTAGCTAGGAAGCCTCGTCGATCCATAGTGGAAACTGTCGAATCCTCTGATTCTGAAAGATTGGCTGACTTCGAGCAAGCGATGAGTAGTCAATCCAATCCTTTGTTTGTGTCAAGCTCTGCTCAAGAATCGTCTAGAAATGATGGTGAGGATTCCGAGCTTGACACTCGACCATCAGTGATTCCTTGTACAACAAAGCCGATCCTTAGTACTCGGGCAAGGTTCAAGGCCCAGAGGCAAGAATGGGTCGATAGTCTGACGCCCCAGCAGTATAAATTAGAACAGGATTAAGATCCTTCACGTGACCATATAGAATCCGATCGTAAAAAGTTTGGTCCAAAGTTTAGGGTGTCAGAAATCTCTATTCAGAGGTTAGAGGAAATTCCGACAATATATGATATCCCTTTAGATTTCCTCCTCCGAGCCCTGAGAAAAATGACCGTGCTCATAAGTGCCGTTTGTCTTATATGAGGACTCATTAAAGAGTGGATTCAGGCTCCCTGCCCCCCCCCCCCCCCCCAATTTTTTTCGACATCCTTTGTCCCTTTGAGATGTGTCCGAGAATGTTTGTCCCAAATCGCTAGAGAAATTTGATTTGTTTTTGGGGTTTTTGCCAGCGACCAAAAGTAAATGTCCAACCATCCTTGGCTCTCTTTTTGCATTTTTTTTATGGCAAAAAAGATGGAGCAATTATGATGGTTTTATTTGTCTAAGAGACCGTCCAGCCAATCAGGTTGGGATGGTAAATTTGTAAGGAACGATATCCTCCCTTCGAACACCAAGAGTTGGAGTCCCAAGTTTCTCTATATCCAACCTCCCCGAACACCTAGCTTTTTTGACCTCATGGAATAAGTGTCCTCCAAAGAGATCCAAAAATATTTCGATACTCATTCCTCCAGAGGAACGAGCGAAAGAACTGATGCTCAAGATTTTGACCGAGGACAAAAATTTTCTAGCAGTGAATGGCTTTTGCCTCGAGCACCCAGAGATCTTAAGTTTCTAGGGTTTTCTTCCTGATAAGTTGGTGTTTGTTTTCATGATTTGGTGATTGTTTTGATAAGTTCTTGTGGTCGTTCTTAACCCTTGATTCTCTTTTTTGTAGTGTTGCTAAGGCCAACTACGTGTGCTAAGGCCACAACTTAGAAAATAAAAGCGGTCAAAGAAAAGCACCTGGCCAAAGCTGAAAGGTTAAGAAGCTTGAGGTCTAAGGGTCAAGGTACCCTTTGGCCCTCCTCCTCAATCACCGAAGAGGGCCAACTCATCCAGGCCTGAAGTCAAGCAACCTCCTCTTCCTAAGAAGTGCTTTAGGGCCAAAGGATCTATGCCCGAAAAGCCACTGCCGTCAGAGAAAAATTCCGGCCGGGATGGCTTCTACTAGTTTGAGACCGGCCAGTGCTTCTTCTTCCTTATCACCACTTCTTCTCCCAAATTGGACGTTGACAACTGAGTCAATTGTCCTTTCAACAGCCAAAGGACCACCCTTATTGCAAAGGAATGGCTTACAAATATCTTACTTCGAGCATACCAAAAGTTAATGGAAGGGCTCACCCCTCTTCATCGGTACGATGTAGCGACTGAGTAAGTATTGTTCGAGCACCTTGACTCTATTATTTATATGGGTTCTATGTGATCACACTTTGTTGATGTGTTCTTTCTCAGGATGCTCTGCAACCTTACCCAAGCTTTGGGTTCTTGCTTGGGGACAGCGCGTCACGACCACCTGTCGGTGCACAACTTACAAGAGAATTTGAAGAAAAAGGAGGTCGGTGTCGAGTTTCAAGTCACGCAACAAAAGCTTGGTCGAGAAGGAAGCTTCCCTTCTGACAAGAGTGGTTGAGCTGCAAGGGGCGGAGCAGGCGTCGTCTGAGCTCATCTAGAAGTTGGAGCAGCAACTGAGAGAAAAAGATAAGCTACTAACGGAGATGTCAAGCCAGCTTGAGGCTATTACCAAGGATAGAGTTTCTGCTGGAGCAGAAATTGAAGAGCTTAAGTCTCGTGTTGCTCAATCCTCCCCTGCCACTTCTAAAGACTTAATTGATGATGTTTGTCACTCTGTTATCCGCCACTGGGTTTGAACATTGAAATGCCGAGAATTCATGGTTGAGGTTGCAAGTCCGAGCTTCAACTATGGTCGGAGGTATGCATATAAAGATGTCTTGACTCACTACCCGACCTTAGATGTGGCTGAATTCTAGGATTCTGTAGACCCTAGGCTTTATAACGAACTAAAGATGTCTCGACCTTCTTGGGCGGTCGGCTAAGACCCTTTTCCAAAGGGTGTCTCAATTGAAGTCGACAATTTTTTAGACTCAAATTGGGAGCCGGCCCAGTAGAAGAGAAAGAAGTCGACGCAGATGATGAGAATGATCAAAGTGTCTTGGGCAGAAGTGAAGAGGGTTTTGAAGAAGAAGAAGAGTCTACTCAAAAGAACGCTTGAGCTTATTATGCTTAGACTTGCATTGTCATTTTTAATTGTAATGATGATACTTGAATATCTTTGTGTTTGATAATTGAACCTTTAGCATCAACTACTTTCTTTTTTATCTATTGATTCAAGTATAATACGCCTTTTTGGCATGGTCTTGTTTAGAAAACATGTTGAGTTTTTGAAACTGAAAGAATCCGAGCATGGTCGTTTCTAACTGCCATTGAATGATGTCCCTTTCAACTGGTCGAGTCTTTTCTTCAATCTGTCGAGCATTGTTCTATTGGTTACTTCGACCTGACCATTGCTCTGAGGATAGGCTATTGAAGCATCCAATGCTCAATGCCTTGTTCTTTACAAAACCTTTTGAATTCAGAGTGTTTTCGAACTGCTTTCCATGGTCGAATATAATTATACTGGGCACTCCATATCTGTATATAATGTTGTGGGTGATGAACTTTTTCATTTGGTTGATGTTGATTGAAGCAAGGGGTTGTACTTCGATCCACTTAGTATAGTAATTGATAGCAACCACCAAATATTCTCTGCCTCCTGAAGCTTTTGGTAACTGACCTATCAGATATATTCCCCATTTTGCAAAAGGAATAGGTAATAATTCTCATGTTAGTGGTCTTGCAAGGGCATGAGGTACATTGGAATGAGCCTGACATTTGTCGCATCTTCTCACATAGTTTCTTGCATCTTCTTGTATAGTTGGCCAGAAATATCCCTGCCTTAATACTTTATTTGCTTGCTCAAGCTCCAATGTTTGCTCCACATATTTCTTCATGTATCTCCTTCAAAACTTTGTTAGCTTCTAGGATCCTAAACATCGAAGCAATAGTCGAGTTGTTGATTCCTTGCATAATCGACCATCTCTAATTGTGTAACAGGCAACTCTTTGTCTAATAACTCGAGCTTCCTTTTGATCTTCTGAAAGCTGATCATGTGATAAATATTGGATGATCAGACCCAACCATCCCTACTCGGTTTGTATCTGCATATTATCGACCATACATATGCTCGTATGTACGAGCTCTTCCAGATAGATTGATGTTTTAGTGACATATAACTTTTCTTTAGCTAGACGAAAAAGTGCATCTACTTGATCGTTGTCTGTTCTTGGTACTTGCTTAACTAACAAATCTGCAAATGCAGTCTACACTGGTCGACCAAGCGCAAATATATGCTCATCCTCTTTTCTTTAGCTTCATACACCTCGTTTACTTGATTTACAATCAGTTGTGAATCACTTCTAACTTCTAAACATCAGATCTCCAGAGCTATTGCTAATCTGAGGCCAGCTAGTAACGCTTCGTATTCAGCTTCATTGTTAGAGGTTTTAAACTTGAAGCGGAGTGCATATTTAATTTCAAAACCTCCCGGGCTTCATAGAAGCAAACCTGCTCCACTTCTTTGCGCATTGCTAAATCCATTGACAGATAGGATCCATCTGCTGATTTGCTCAGTATGGTGCTCAAGCTCAGATCGGTGCTCGTGCTCGGCTTGATCCTCCTCAGATTAATGGGTTTTAATAACAAAATCCGCTAATGGAAATCAATTTGATGCTTGATGAGTTTGACCACCCAAGTAACAAGTCATCCTGCTAAGTCAGGTCAGTGTAGTATCTTCTTTAAAAGGGAAGTTTGTCAAAATAGTGATAGGATGTGATTGAAAGTATGGTCAGAGTTTTTGGGTTGTAGTCACCTACCAAAGCTAGTGCTTGTTTGTCTACTTCTGGATACCTGGTTTTAGCATTAGCCAACACATGACTTATATAATAGACAGGGCTTTGGATGTTACCTTCTTCTTGAACTGATTTTGGTTTTCCTATCACGGATGTTGGTTCACGCTCTATGGCGCAAAATTTGGATTTGTGAAGCGCGAGCCCCGGCGCCGTGGCCCCGAGGGGCTCTGCGCGGACAGGCCGCCGCCCCCGCTCTTGTATGTCACTGCCATTGATAATCCTCATCAAGTTCTTATTTGCAGCTTCAACAGCACCATTCATTTTTGGGCGATATGGCTTGATACTGTTGGTCGATACTAGCTCTTCACATGGAAAAGGCCCTTCACGGTTACCAGTGGCTTCGGAAAGGAGGGCGGGGCAGCAGTATGCAATCCGACCTATTGCCCTGGGGTAGGATGCGCTTACTTTCTTTGTTAGTCTCGTTTGATTGATTTGTCAATGGCCTCTCTTTTTTTGTCTATGGAAAGAAAATAGTCCCACCAGATACCAACTACAGGCCAAGCAGCTAGGAAGAAATGTAAAGAACGAGAATTGTTGAAACTAGCATATTGGAAGATCAATTGGCCAAAATAACCATGAGCAGCCAAGCACAACACTGACGGTATTTGGCGATGCTGCCAAGTATAGAAGTAACTCCCTTTTTGGGATTAGGCGAGTGAGCAGAGGCGACCGAGAAAACTCCTTTAGCTCCTCAAAGGCTTTTTGGCATTCTTCGTTCCATACTTCAGTTTTTTGTTTGGACACACCCTTTAGAGCTTTGAAGAATGGTAAGAATCTTTCTCCTGCTTGAGCAATAAATCTGTTGAGTGCAGCTACCCGACCTGTTAGGCTTTGTATTTCTCTAATATTCCTTGGTGGTTTCATGTTTAAAATTTCTTGGGTCTTCTCTGGGTTGGTCTCAATTCCCCTTTGAGATACCATGAAGCCTACGAATTGCTAGATGATACCCCAAAGGCACACTTCTCATGAATGAGTTTCATCTTATATGTTCGGAGTACATCGAACACCTCAGCTAGGTCGCTAGGTGGTTGACCTTTGAAGTGCTTTTTACCAGCATATCATTTACGTAAACCTCCATATTTCTGCCAATTTGACTGGTGAAAATCTTATTTACTACTCTCTGGTATGTTGCTTCTGCATTCTTTAGACCAAAGGGCCATCACCTTATAGTAGTTACTATCTCTATTAGTCATGAAGGCAATATGCTTCATGTCATTTGGATGCATCGGGATTTGATTATTTCCAGAATATGCATCCATGAAATTGAGCATTTCATATCCACCAGTTGCATCTATAAGGAGATTTATCAAGGGAAGCAGGTAACAATCTTTTGGACATGCTTTGTTGAGGTCGGTGTAATCTATACACATTTGCCATTTGTTGTTGGCTTTTTTGACCATTACTACATTGGCCAGCCAGGTTGAATGGTCGATTCGTCTAATGAAATTTGACTGTTTAATCTTCTAAACCTCCGTTCAAATTGCCTCTTATTTCTCAATAGAGAAGTTTCTTCTTTTTTGGACAATCGAAATTGTTTGAGGATCGATGCACAATCTATGCTCGGTTACTCATCTGTTTATGCCTGGCATATCTTCTACTGACCAGGCAAAGACATCTGAGTTTTCCTCCAAAACTTGGTTAATCTAGTTTTGAAGTGTGCTTCTTTCTCAACCCTAATCATTGTTCCCTGAGTTGGTTGTTCAGGATTTAGACAGATCCTTTCCAGTATTTCAACTGATTCATCTCTTTGCATGGCTTCCTCGTCTCGATCATCTTTGATTTCGACAGACATGGTTGAACTGGTTCTGGCCTTTTTTCTCATATAATTGATGTAACTCTGCTTACTAGATTTCTGGTCGGCGTTGCATTCCCTAACTCCGTTCTTGGTCGGAAACTTCATCTTTAGGTGAAGAGATGACACCACCGCTTCTAGAGCACACAGGGTTGGTCGACCTAAAATTACATTATATGCCAACAAATCTCGGAACAACTATGAAGTTTATTGGAAAACCCTGTCCCTTAGGTGTTTGTCAATCCATATATCTAATCTGATGGTTCCTTCTACTCGAGTTAAAGATCTTGTGAATCCATAAAGTTGAACTCCTCATGGAACGAGCATATCTTCATCCAACTTCATCTTTCTAAAAGCTTCTAGGAATAATATGTCCTCTGAAGAGCTTGTATCTTCGAAGACTCTTTAAACTTCTGTTCCGGGTAGGATGACCTTTATTACTAGAGCATCATCATGGAGAATCTTTACACCTTGCATGTCTTTGGAAGAAAAGTTGATTGGCTCTGACATCACCTTTACGCCTGGTTTCTCAAGTTCAGCATTCACAATATATTGAGCCTTTCTCTTAGCCTACCGAGTTGACTCCTCTGTTGGGCCTTTGAACACCATATATATTGGGGATCGCTTCTTATTGTCATCCTCATTCCTTGGTCGGTTTCCGTTAGGGCTTTGATGCCTTTCTTTGCTGGTCAACCTAGCCCTCTTGTATCCCCATTTGGTTGTTGAGAAGCTTTTTGTTTTGCTCAAACATATTTCTTCAACTGCTCCTAGGAGATTAGTTTCTCAATCTCTATTTTCAATTTTCTGCAATCGTCAGTCCAATGTCTGTGATCCTTATGGAATTCGCAATACTTGCTATTATCACAATCCTTTGGTCGAGAGTGAAGCTTGTTTGGCCATTTAAGTATCTCTTGACTTTTGATTTGCATCAAGATTTCTGACCTTCTAGTATTCAACGAAGTATATGTCTCCTCTAGTTGCTTTGCTAGATCTAACCGACCTCCCTTGCTTGGGTTAGTGGTCGGATTCCTGCTCTGTTGAATTTTTCTTTAGTTGCCCTTGTTTCTGTGGTCGGTTCCTTCTTCCGGGACTCGATAGTTTTTGATATTTTGGCTTGCTTGTGACAACATTCGAGCAGATTTGCATATGTCTCAGACATTTCCAACAAGAGACGTTCGAGCAATCCTTCATGATTGAGTCCTTAATATAGCGCATGAAACGTTATCTTCTCATCTAAATTTTCAATTTGATGGTTAGGTTGTTGAATCTTTGAAGATAGTTTCTTACAGATTCCATCCGACCTTGTTTGATAAAGAACAAGATGTCTTCTCTCTTCTTTGTACTCACTCCGCTTTGGAAACGTGACAGGAACACTCGACCAAGATGGTCAAAATTCTTTATTGACCCATTCTGAAGTCCCAGAAACCATGGTAAAAAATTCGAGGGAAACTCAAGTTTCGACTGGGTGAAAATGGGAAACTTAGGTGGAAATTTGGGAAATTTCGAGGAAACCGAGGACTTTTCCGTACAAGTTTCGACATCAAGTTTCTACAGGTTTTAGAGAGTATTTTGGGGTGGGATCTTGTATTTAAGCTAATTAGAGTATAAAGAATGCATTTGTTGTATTTTGCTAAAAAAATCATTGTAGATATGTCATTCAACGTACATAACATCAATGTAGAGTTGTCCAAAAGTACATTATAAACTTAACTACTTAAGCACATAACATTCAATATATAATTTCTAACTTCAAAATAGTTGACAATAAAAGGAAAGTACAACTTAGTGTTAAGAGGAGTGCCAAGAGTGGATTCATCCTATGAGCTGAGTAGTATTATGCCTGTAACATCCTCTCCTCCAACCAACGAACATAGACATCCCATGACATTTTATGCCTATGGTTGTCAAGTTAATTGACAACTATAACTTTATAAGTCTGGTCATCAATATGCTTAAAAGAAATAGATAACCAACTTGAGGGAATACGCACTTTGGATAGAGAAGTCCTGATGGAGGGGGTATTTGTCGTGGGTATTTGGGGAAACATGAATAAACAAAAAAATTGAAAATTTGGGAAGCTACAAAATTTACAGGAAAAAAGTCCCAGGTTTCCACGAAATTTCTCAAGTTTCCACGAAATTTCCTAGTTTTCCACTAAATTTCCCAAGTTTCCCACGAAATTTGGGAATTTTTTTTCCTCATGAACCAGCTGGTCCAACTGGGTTGAACCAAGTTTCGACAAGTTTCGATAGGTTTTGAGGTGTCAATAAGTTTTGACGAAATTTCGATAGTTTCGATAGAAACTGAGGACTTTTTTTCCGGTCCTCATGAGTTTCGTTTCGCATTTTCCAAAATGGGAAATTTCGGTGGAAATTTCGCAAGTTTCGATGGAATTTTGTTCTATGCCAGAAACCACTCATATGCAGCTTCGATCAATGAAGCAAGAAAGATTCTGCACTTGCAACTTCACTAAGACGGTATGGGGACATGACAGAATTGTAATGCATGATGTGACGTCTTGGACATCTTGTCCTGTCGATTGTAAAGGTTGGGCATTTGAAGTTCTTTGGCATTTGTGCTTCTTCAAAGATTGCTTAGATGAAAGGATCCTCCTTCAAAATAGAGTATAGAGCATCTCTGCTTGAGTCTTTTAATTTCTTCAAGTTGAACCACTTGTTTACATAGTCAACGTGCTAGAATTCCTTTATTATTTTCTCCATGAAGATTGTTGGTATAACGAGTACTACTTTCTCGATCCTCTTGTTCATCACCTAGAGGAGGGTCCTTAGATGCTGCCTCTCTTGGTGGTTGAGATTTCTCTCCAACCTTCTCTTTTCCTTTATCCTAATTTCTCTGGGATGGTCGTACGGAGTTTTCGGGTAGTGATGCTCGAACCTCCTTTTGCTTTGGTGATCGACCTTCCTTGGTTTTATCAAGGTTAACTGAATTAACCTGCTGACCTATTCTAGGGACAACCACTTGCTAGTGGATGCTTGTCCTAATCAGTTTGCTTAGGTCCAGAATTTGCTTCTAGAGTTCATTAAATTGACCCATGGTCACGAACTAATCAAATTGCTCTGATGGATGTCAAGACGAGGAATTCTTGAGGCACATCCCCCGTATTAATTTTTGGTTCACTTTCGCTTGAATCGTCTCCAACCACCCTTCTTGATCTGATTTGCATGGTGCCCTTTTGATCAGTTTCCCACAAAGGGCTCCAATTGTTGTTGCAAAATCCTTATCGACCAACCGACGTAAGAACTTACAAAAACGTGCTTAGATACGCTGTGGCCTTTTTTGGACCGTCTTTATCCTTCAAATACGCCACATGGCACTGTCGGGAGAATCTTTGATCAAAAGATACTTAACCAATTCCCTTATCAGTTGGGAATTTGATATTCATATGCTTCGTTGAGACTACAACGCCTAGCTTTGTCAAGGATGGCCTGCCGAGAATGACATTGTAAGCCGGGAGATCCCGAACAACTAAGAAGTTTACCCGAATTGTAGTTTCCTTGGGGAATTTCCAAACGAAAGGTCCAGTTGAATTGATCCTTCGGCTATAGCTGACGAACCAACAAACCCATATAAGTGTGTGGATGACGGCTTTATTAAGTCCTCCTCAACCTTCAATCTTTGATAGGCTTCGTAAGATAAAAAAATTTGCCGAAGATCCTGTATCAACTAGTACTCTATGCACCTCTCGGCGCCCGATTTGTACTTTGATTATGATCGCATCATCATGAGGTGTATATACACCCCTTTCGTCTTCTTCATTGAAAGTAATAGAACTTTCGCTGCTCGACCTCTTCCATTTTTGTGTCTCTCCAGTTCCAACGATCTTAGACTTAGCCTTCAGTTTTCTAAGGGACTTTGGTTCGGGTCCTCCAATTATGGTAAGAATAGGAGATTGGCTAGCATCGATCATTTCTTTTTCCTTCTTTAATTTGGGAACCTCGACTTGGCAATCTCTACTTCTCGATCATTCCCTTTTCTCGACAGCTACTCTTGATTCGGTCTGTCGCCCTTTGACAAAACTGGAGAGATAACCTTGAGATATCAATCTCTCAATATCAGCCTTTAGGTGTCTGCACTCATTGGTGTAATGCCCATATTCTTTGTGAAAATGGAAATACTTCTCCATGTTCCGTTCTCTTGGCTTGGCTATCATCTTTGGTGGCCACTTCAGAATATCTTGATTTTTTATCTGCATCAAAATTTCTAACCGTGGAGCATTCAACGGTGTATACTCACTTTGATCGGGAGAACGCTGCCTCCATGCCAAACGAGGCTTCCTTGCCCGATCATGATTGGACTGCTTTGGCTTCTAATTTCTTCAGGAGCCCTCTGCTCTTTTTTGGAGGCCTTTGTTTTCCCCTGGCGTGCATCAAGGATCTCGGTCACTTTTTCCGCCTTTGCACCAACTCGGAGTAAGTAGTAGGCATGTCTTGAAGTAATAATTCTAGAAGCCTCCGGTTTGTGAGTCCAGTGAATATAGCAGTTTTAGCTACCTGCTCATCCAAATTCTCGATCTCCATAGTGACTTTGTTGAATCTCTTCAGGTATTCCTAAATTGATTCGTTCTTCCCCTGCTTGATAATGAATAATGTTTCCTCCATTTTCTTGATCTGAATTCCACTTTGGAAATGACCGATAAATTTTCGGGTCAACTCCTCAAAATCAACAATTCTTCCTGAAGGAAGATTTGAGAACCACTTCTGAGCAGCCCTAGTCAGGGAAGAACCGAACACTCTACAAAGAATCTCATCAGAATTGCCCGCTATTGCCATAGTTTGCTGGTAGTAACTGATATGAGCAATGGGATCTCCCGAACCGTCGAACGAAGAAAAAGTTGGGAGCCGAAAATTATGAGGAAATTAGAATCTAGCTATAGCTTTAACGAACAGGGTCTTTCTGATGACCGAATAAATGTCATCGATCATCCTTTTTCGGGAAAGTTGTCCCAACCCCTAATTTATATCAGCAATCTCTCGACCAATGTGCACCGATCGTCCACCACCGGTCTAAATGCTTTCTCGCCCCGAACGTCTAGAGGTTGGCGAGTGAGTGCAAACTCCTCTGCCTAATCTCGTTATTGTTCTGGTTCGGCTCGTTTGCGGCCTATCACGCCGATCATCCCTTCTGAGTAGTTCCCCTCTTCTTAATTCTTTGTTCCGCCTTCAGGGATCCCTTTGAAAGTTCTGGCCATAATTTTGGCCTTCGGCTAGTTGTTTATCTCCTTGCTGGGAATGCCCTCGTGCCGGAGGTATAAGCATCTATGCTTCTCCTGCACGTGTTTTAGCCTCCTTTGATTAGGAGCCTGAGGAGACACCACTTGCTTGACCAATGTACGAAGCGTCTAGTTCATCTCCAAAAATTGGAGCTGAATTTGATCTACTTGTTGTTGAAGAGGATTTGGAGGGTTCAAGCGTTCGTTACCACCTAATCCTCCATCTTCGTGAACCTCTCGAGCATGACTTCCTTCAGGGATATCTTCTTGATTATTCCCATCTGGAGGACAAATGCTCAGTTCTTGTTGAATCGCCGCAGCTGCTGCAACTGATCTGGTAACCATGACTTTCTGAAGCGTTTCTCACAGATAGTGCCAAATAATGCGTCCAAAATTTGCTCAACCTTAGATCACTGGTGAATGACCTGCAAAATAACGTTAGACGTGGTTCGACCGTTGGGGTCAGGAGGCCACCTCCGAAGGCTAAGTCAGTTAAGGAACTGATCACAGAACTCTGGCAAGTTGCAGAGCGTAAATTTGAATACGAATATTGGGAATACGATTTAGTTACCTTCTTTGTACATAGGTTGTGGTTTATATAGTTTTTACCTTCTAATCCAGTCTGTTGGATTCGTTCGAGCCTTCTCTTGGTTGCTGTCGGATCTTTACGGTTAGACCTCTTTCGTGGAGTAGTAGATAGCTTCCCTTAATCACACGATCCTTTGCTGAGGGCATGGTAGTTACTCTATCCTGCACGATCGTCCACTTCTGTGAGTGTTAATAACCGCCTCTTGGTGGATTATTTATCCTAAGTTTCCCGGGCGCGTGCTTGCCTTCTGGATGTGCAAGGTTCCTTCCTTAACGCGCTATCTTTTAATCCGGTTCATTTGACCTTGAGATGGTCAGGCTGTTCTCGACCTGGGTCAAAGATTGAGCCGAGGGTGGACCCGGTTCGATCATGATTTTCCCGTATCACTAAGTATAGACGACATTTTATTCACAAATCACAATACAAAATCAAATAACCAAATTGCAGAAGAAATAAAGAAACATAGAATATAAATTCAAATTAAAAGAATAGCAAAAAAAAAAAAATGAGAAAATGAGAAACAATAAATAAATTGAAAAGAGAAAGAGTAGCTAATTGTGGACTATATATTTTTTTCCAAATTTTCATAACCCACACTTATAGAAAGGGAAGAGAATAAATAAGAAGAAAGGAGAGAGAGGAGATATGAGAGAATAAATAAGGATTGAGGAGTTAGTTTCTAATTAGGAATGAAATTTTGAATACGAAATAGGATAAAAAAAAAAATTGAGAGAGAAGAGAGGAGAGAATAAATAGGAATTGAGTTAGTTTCTAATTAGGAATGGAATTTTAAATACCTAATAAGATTTTTTTTTCAAAAATTTCCCTAACCATCGTTTATAGAAAAAGAAGAGAATAAATATGAAAAAAAGACGAAAGAAAAGAATAAATATGAAAAAAAGACAAAAGAAAAGAATAAAGAGGAGAGAATAAATAGATAATGAGGAGTTAGTTTTTAATTAGGAATGACATTTATACTCATTATTTTACCTTTAAAAACTGTTCTCAATATGGGGGACGAGGCAAATAGTGACATTTCATATGTGAGAAGAGAAAACAACTGAAAAAAATAAAAGAAAGTAAAAGAATTAATATTATTTTTAAAAAATTTGAAGGAACCATGGCCCCCGGCCCCACTATAACTACCCTGGACTCAAATACTTCTAACCATACCTTAACAATTTCTTTGGAACCGTCAACCAATTTAACTTCTACTTATCATCCAATAAAGACGTTGTTGCACCGTAACTTCATCTGAAGAATCACAATCGGTACAGAATTCCATTCCAGATTGAATGTTCTGGTGGGTAAGAGATCAATAAGGGATGGTTTGGAACTTATCAGAACAAAGCAGAGGCGGATAATTTTGTTCTTTTTCCGTAGACGCAGAGACAGATAATTGGATCAAGCTAAAGGGTGAAAATAACTCACGCAAGTGGGTGTTTCTTATTCGACATCAATCTATTGATCATCAGTCGATCCCTGCAAGTATTTCCGCATCTTGATCTTCCATCCGATAGTTTCTCTGTTTTTTTTTTTTTTTTTTTTTTTTTTTTTTTTCTCGTCTCTGTTATATCCCATCTTCCTGATAACCAAGCATGGCATCCCTTCCTTGCTACCCCTCAAAGCGGAGACCGTTGAAGATATCAACCGTAAACTGCGACTCTGGTGGTTTCAAGAATAATATCACTTCGATTGCAGCACTTCCTGATGAAATCTTGATCTTAATAGTGGAGAAATTAGACTTGGTGGAGTTTCATCGTTTCAATGCAGTTTGTAGATCATGGCGTCAATGTTTGTTTAAGCCTCGATTCCTTAAACCCCAATTCCCATGGTTGATGATTTCCTTCTCAGAATCAGAATCAAGAGGTGATTTTGATCATCAGGGTTTTTTCAGTGTCTTTTATGACAAAGTTTATAGATTAGAATTCCCTAAAGTCCATGGTGGTGCTCGGTGTTGTGGGTCTAATTGGGGATGGTTGATAATGTTCGGTCATGTTGAGGAATGTATGTTTCTTTACAATCCATTTACTAGGGTTCGCATTGAACTTCCACCTAAATATGTTCCTCCTCGTATACTCCTGCATCATGAGCCGAGCCATAACTACATTCGCAAGGCTATGTTGTTGTCGCCTGGTGCTGTTACCAACAACTTCAATTTGAATGAAAACAAGGTTGTATCCTCAACCTCAATGGCTGCAACCGATGATTGTTTGGTCGTAGCTCTTTGTCTGCGCTGTCATTTAACCTTCTGTAGGCCAGGGAATACTATGTGGACTCCTACCACTGATTTGATCCGGCCACGGCCACCTATTGACGACTTTATTGTCTATGATGGAAGACTGTACGCCCTCAGACTTGGCTATAATCTTGTACTCCTGGAATTACTTCCTCAGATGAGAGAAAGAAGTTGTGACATTGCTCCTCCGGCAATAGATGCTGGCTTTCATCAGAAGTTTTGTTATTTGGTGGAATCTCGTGGAGAGTTGCTATTAGTTATACGAAGGATTAGATTTGATTTAGATGATTCACCTCCTCCGAACATGAATTATGATCCAAATTTTGATTTTGAGTCTCCCACAACAGACATGTTTTGGATATTCAGGTTAGATCTACCACGTAAACGTTGGGTTAAAGTTGAGGACTTGGGTGATCAAATGCTATTTATTGACACAAATACTGGATTCTCTGTCTCAGCACTACATTATCATGGATTTAAGGGAAATTGCATATACTTCACAAATGACTACTTTTACACTATTTCAGCAATAGAAGAAAGATTTAGGGTACTTAATGATTTCGGTGTCTTTCAATTGGAAGATAACAGCATTGAATTCAATAGCTCGACTTCTTTTCATTCCTGTGCATCTCCACTCATTTGGTTTGCTCCCATTGTTTGGTAGGGAAGAAGAAGCTGATTTGTGGATAATTCAGTTTTCAGTGCTATTTATATATATATATATATATATATATATATATAAATTAAATATATGTTATGCTACAGATTGTGATTGGTTTCCAAATTTTTTTACAATGTTTCAGTGGCAGCTATTGGTTAAGTTTGTTATGTAGATTTAGGTGGTCACTATACTTTGAAGTCTTAGAGGTGAATAAAAGTGGAAAACTACTATTAATGGCAATTGGTTTCATTACAAGTTCTGATCAAAATACATTAGATCTTCTCTTCTTTACAAGTGTTCCTTGAATATTTTTAGTTTTTTTTTTTTAATTTTTTATTAGAGAAAATATTGATTCTTTTAGAATGCTACAAAGGCTAGCTGTTACAATTTTCAATCCGGGAGAGTGTCCAATGTTGGAGTCAAGACTCCATTGTTATCCTTAGGGGATTGGGATCTGTGAAGTTGATGGGCAGCAACCTCTTGTTTTGGCCAGGCAAGGTACGGTACCTGTAGACAAATTCATGTTCTTCAATATAAAGAAAAGAAAACAAAATAATTTACCAACAGTTAGAGAAAGGAATTAACAGCTACAACCATCGCATCCAATTAGAGTAGCAGAAGGAGATTAACGAGAGAGATAGGTTCTCCTCTTGAGCAATGAAGGAGAGCGGAAGGATACTTGCTTGTGATGTTTTGACCACTCCACTAGCAAACCATGTCCATTTTGCAAACTGGCATTCAAACAACTGCTCTATAGTCACTTCCTCTTTTCCACACCGTGCACATGTAGGTCTACATTAAAATGTCTCATCTTCATGGCTGCACCCAAGGTCTGACATGTCGACCTGTGTCACCGTGTCAGCAGGTCGCATTGTCGATGCCTAGCTACACTACCGACATGGCGACACAGGCCGATATTTTGGGCGACTTTTTGTCACACCCCACTCTCCGGTCTCGGGTTTTTTGCCCACGACAACCCATGGGGAGTGAACAGTCACAGGATCTTCGGTCTTATCCAACAATAATAATAAACATAAGTATAGACAATCAAGAGCAAGAATAAGGGCAATAATTAATAGAAAAAAGGTTACAAGAGTCCAAATACTCCAATAAATATCCAAGAAAGAATCAAAGGAAAGAATCAATAATCAAATGTAATATCGAGTTCAATGGAAGCAAAATAAATAAAATAAATAATATTCTTTCCAGTTTTCTTTTCTAAATCTAAAAACTGGTTTTCTAAATTAACAAGTAAAGGGGTACTCCAATCTTTCTCCATACGATCATCAAAATCCTGGCAATCTGCCTCCATCGGCCATCAATGGGTGCTAAAAGCGCACAAGCATCTTCAAGAGGCTTCATGCTTTGCAAGTTCATGTACCATTGTCCGTGCCACATTAGCTTCATACGAGAAGGCTCTTTTCATACGAATCATCTCCAACTTCTGATGTTGTGCCACCATCTGTATAACTCATATAATATATACAGTGAAAGGAATGAGTTCTTACGAACTCAATAAGGAACAGACAATTCTCATATATATGTCAATACAATCCACGAATGCACATATGAAATGATATGGATGGTATGCAGAAATATGAATGCTACTAAGATCTAACTATGCAAGTCTCTAACAGTTGACATTCTTTAAGATATACATTAGGCCTCCTCTGGATAGGTCTAGTCACTCTGACTCGGCAGGGACTAGTTACCTCTGTAGGGATCCTGGGCAAAGGGGTAAGTTCACACTTGGCTCTCAAACCATGGCTGGGGTTAAGTCAACACTCTTTCACCACGACCATTGGCATGAGTACTGGCGCATGTCGGGGTTTCTAATCAAATGCAAGTCATACTGGTAACATACTATATGGAGTCCAGATGCTTCCCTTATGGCACCAACCAACTCGGTTCAGTATCCTTCGCAACCTAGGAGTGACAACCCTCACGAACTGGCTACCGCTATTGGACTCCACTCCTTAACCCTATGGTCATCCACATATTGTTGGGGCGGAATGCTCTCATGACTCCTCACGACACCTGGTCTGTTCCTTAGGCGTCCATGAGCCCAACCCTAACATATGCAACCCTACCATTGCATGACCAACAGTGGACCACTGAGTCTCCGCACGGGACTGGTTACCGCTGTAGGATGAAACAGAATCACATCACCATTGTCACGGGTCACCCGACTTCAATTCCCCTGCCGAAAGGGTAATAGTATATGGGGTACCTAGCCATGCAATTCTAGACTTTCCTAGGTATGTCATCTAGTAATCATGATAGTGCTAGAGGCATCATTGAGCATGTGTCCCATACCACAAGCCTCTAATATCTCCAGCCAAGATATCCCAATGGAATACCCCTTCCATCACAATTACACTACATCACTCATCATCATGCCAAAACAGTTGTGCAATATCATAAAAGATGAAGTATATCAAGGAACACCACAAATAACAAGTATACAATAAGATTCACATGCTTTATACAATTACAGCAAGATACATGGTCAAAGAATAGTAAATAGAACAGCTGAATCATCATGTATATGTAATTGCATATAAATAAGAATGATTGTCCTTACCTGTAATTTAGTAGAAGTCTTTTAAATTGCAATCCAAACACAATTATAAAACTTTAAGTAGAAATAGAGGACACATATATATAAGGTTATAAGAATGTATAAGAGTCAAGAGTAAAATTAAAGCCAAAATCAAACCTACACAGTCACTGGAAACTAGCCGGTTGCTTGGGTCAAGCGACCTCCACAAGCGACTGCCCTGTTTTAGACAGGTTTCCAACTCCGAAAATTAGACTTTTGATCATCCGATTTCAATCTGTTTTGGGATGATCTTAGTCCGAATTTCAATCTAAATAGGTCTATAACAAAGGGGTGAAACGAAACCCTAAAATTAACAAAGATCAACCACCCAAAATTCTCCCCTTGATTAGATCCATCCATTAACAAATGCAGGGATTCGTTTCTGGATAGGATCTCATCAAGAACATTGGAAAGGGAGCTACAACTAATCAAATGGGGTAACCACTAACAAAATGGGGATGGGTTCATATCAATTAGAGGTTAAAAAGAAGAGAATAGCAGATAGAGATTCATTACCTTAACCAGAATCACCAAGAATAGAATGGAAAAGGTTCCAGATCACTAACAGCACTTCGCCCACCGTCCAGCACGTTTCCACTGCTTCCTAATCTCCCAAAATAGCAATCCTGAACATAATAATGTGTTAGTAGGGTGAGGGTTGCTATTTATAACGAATAGAGGGCAAAATAGGGCATTTTCCCACAAGCAGAACCTGGCAGTCGCTTGGTTCAATCAACCGCCACTAGTAATTGCCCCCTAGTATATTGATATACAAGGGTGCTTTGCTTAGGGGGTTGAAACCCAAACACAACCTAACCCTAATCAACACAAGGGGGAGGTCTTACCTTCATTCCGGACATCTCCAAATACCACTTGCTTTCTACCAGAGATCCAATTTTCTGATAAGGCAGGTTCTTCATCAGGAGAATCAAGATCCATGGGTTCGGGGTATGGATCATGGGCTTCTATCTGGACATTCCACAAATTTACCCGACTAGACCTTCGGGTTCTTGGACCTGCAATACGGATCCCGAGTTAGAAATACGGGGGTTGTTACATCCCTCCCTCATAAAAAGAAATTTCATCCTCGAAATTCTAACGTACCTGTAAGTTCGAAAAGATGGGGGTACTTGGTTTGCATCTCATCTTCTTTTTTCGAAAATGCTTCAAATGAATGATTCTTCCATCTGATCTTCACCAAAGGTATAGTCTGGTTCCTCAACTGCTTATCTTTTCAGTCCAAGATTTCTACTGGTTTTTCATCATTCGTCAAATCTGCACTCAAACCTATTGGATTTGAAGGATTAACATAAGAACCATATGATCCGTAATCGTAAGAACCGTAAGATCTATACGAGAGGGTGACATCATCATAATCATCTTTGTACTGTTGCTGGGAAGGCAAAATCAATCATTCCAATGTGTTTATTGGCATCAAATTAAGGTAGGCATTAAATTTCAGTCCAAATTGACCAAAAATACCCCCGAAACTAGGGGGCGAAATATTGTCAAAATCTCAGCAATATTTCGCCCTTTTGCCTGATTCGTTGGGTAGCGACCCGGCGAACCTGTCAAAATATCATTCTTTGGGTTCAACTCTTCCTGCAGTATATATAATATGATAATATCCCATCCTTAACTTCCTCATATGTATAAAAAGCGTTTTTTTAGCAAAAAATAAAAATAAGTAAGGATCCTATTTTTACAGATTTGTTCACTTCTTTCTTCCACCCTTAAACCCTGATGATAAACGAGTTGGAATTCTCTACAATCAGGACTCGTTTCCTTCCATTTTTTGTTTGTTGAATGCTCACAGCGATCTAGTTGTGTTGAGATCGAAGAATCGAGAGACGTAATTATCACTCGATTTTCCGCGTGCTTAGTGGGAACCTGGTTTTGTCGCCCTTGCAAGAAAACGTTAGTTTCCCCTAATTTGCTCTTTTCAATTTTCAAATATAATCTGTCTCAGAGTGGTTTTGATGCATCCTTCTTTTCTTTGGTAATTTTGGAAACTTGATAGTGGCGTAAGTTAGACTGTCTTCGTCTGTGAACTTGTTCCCCCATCCACACACACAATTTTGTAGACAACAAATCGAACGAGAGAATCCAACAGGCAGAGAGATTCGACGAGCATAAAACCCTTTTTTGTTTCTTCGTTGGGTTGTTTGGAGAGAGTATGAATTTAGGGTGGATCAGCTCGTTTTTTCTACATTCAGATTAATTTTTTAACCACTGCCTAGGTCACAATCGATGTTCTCTGCATCTCTGTAGTCTATCCCATGTCTGCTCTAGTTTTAGGAATATTTGTCTCCTCGGAAAGCTTTCCTTTTTTGTTCCATTAAATGAACCCACCCACCCTTCTACCCAGCTTCATACAGAGACGTTTGGTACGGAGAAACATAAAACTATATTTCAATAGAGGAGTTATCCTGAAAATTCTAAGATATTTTTATTCTGTCAACTACAGTGTCTCCATGCCATGGACATTGTGCATTTACATTTTGGAAGGTTAAACTGCATTGGCTGATCCACCGGTTGAGAGGATGGAAGTTCATTATTTGTCAGGCAGATAATGCCAAAGCCAGCAAGGGAAGGAGAGCAAGACGGAGAGACAGAGCAGAGGAGACTAGAGAAGAAGTGAGGGGATGGGGAATTTACAGAAAACACCCGTTACAGTTTACACCATTTAGGTTCGAGTTGGTTTCGAACAGCTTTACCCTAAAGGGAATTCAGAACGATACCCCGAGACCAACTTCCCAGCCTTGGCTCCCTGAGACGACTCCCTCTGGAGAGACACTATAATCTTGCAGCTAGCAGGTACCATCCATGTCTCTTCTTCTCTATCTGCTCTCGCGGTGTCCTTCCTTCTCGTTCTGTTTCTCTCCGTGCTATTTGTGTTTCAAAGGGGATGCATAAAAAATACTATGTTGCACTCCACCTCTTCTATATGCGTACTTTTCAATTCGATGGCTGGTTCTTGTCTTTGGCATGGCTAGTGTTATCTGTTTTCTCGCCGTCAATAAGCAGCGATAGCCTAATACATGAGATGCTGCAATGATAATTGACACCCGAGTATATTTATAGTTTTGATTATGGGTTTGGAACTTTGGAGCGAGGTGTGTTGGAGGGATCGGTATTAGAGAAGGGTTCGGTTTATTTCTACCATTATTTTGAACAGGAACCAATTTATGATTTCTCCTTCCCTTAGACACCTCGCAGAGTCTATTCAATGATATTTCCTTTTCTAATATCTATATGTTTTTGCTTCTTCTTTTTGAACTCCAAAATTAACGGAAATACAAGGATGTCTTTTGCTGTGCCGAGCCCTCTGCCCTCATTAAGCTTTGTGGTTTCCATGGAGATGCTAGCCTGCAGACTCAAACCTGTATTCAATGCCTCCCCCTTCAAAGTCAATAAACGGATTATGATACCTTTATTACCTTTATTTCTTATCCCACTTCATTTTTTTTCCTGGGTATCATGTGGTTCTTAAAACCAAACACTGGGTTTAAAGTTTATCACGCTGACGTCACCACCTGTCTTTCTTTGCTTTTATGTGTCTCCATTTTGTTTCTTTGGTGTTGTAGATTTATGATTTTCTGAATTTCTCAAGTGTCCTGGAATGGTCAGCAGTATATCACTAATAGCCTAATTTCTTAAATGTATATGGCTCTCCAATTGCTTCTATGTCTTACCCTGCATAAGGTACTTATAGTTTCTCTCAGGTAGTGGATGTGAAGGTTTTGTTTATGAAGGGATAGAAACATTCTCCAAAATGAGGAGCTATCTTTCGCCTATTGTTTGATTCATATTTAAACCGCAATGGTCTCTGTTTGACCAAAACTATAACTTTACTGGCATTTTCCATGTAATATATCGAATTTCACTTTGGTTTAACAATTTAGTCTTAAATGGAAGTTTTTGGCCTCATTGGTTGTGCCTTTATAATATTTGTTGATGGTATTTCTTCCCTGAGTTGATACTCTTAGTGATGTTAAATGGAGGTCTCCAAATAAGTTTTTGCAAGTTGTAGCAGTATCTATACAGTAGTGGATTGTTGATGGAAGAGCTGTTTTTTGCTGGTTGTATCATATTAATGTGAGGTGTAGTCAAGGTTGGAGTTAATGAATTTGTTCTGCTGAGAAGTGAAGACTTTTTTTTTTTTTTTGGGGGGGGGGGGGGCAGGGGGAGGGTGAAATGAGAAGTCAGAGTTCATTCATCTTTAATACTAGTTTATGGGTTCTAGTTTCATTATTTGGCTTTTGTTAGTTATCTTAACTTTCTCTTATGCCTTCATCATTGTTTCAATCATGGTTGGGATTTTAAGGGGATAAAAAGTTCGAAATGAATGTTATATATGATTAGCCTATGACAGAAACTCTTGTGTTGATTACAAAACATAGTTTTTGGTGTAAACACTTATGGTTCAATTTGTGACAGAAAAAGGAGTCATATCTCGTCGGTTCAAAGTGAGAATCCTCGGAATGAATGGCTTGATTTTAACTCTCTTAAATAGTGCCTGAACTCTTTCAGATACTGCTAGACTATAACTGCTTGCTTGTTTATGTAGATAATGGAGCCATCCATGGAAACTGTGTATGTGGAGGATGAAGAAGAGTATGTTTTGCTTGATCTTGATGCTGTAGCCGCCCATGTTGAAATCCCACCAAATGCGCCATATGTTCTCTCAGTATGTTTATTTGTCTTGAGAAATAACTAATTCTGCAAAAGTACATAGTAAAATTATGATTTTTCACTAGTCTGAATCTTAAAGTCATTGTCTTGTAATTTGAACATAATTTGCTTGAGGTGTTTGCAAACACATTTAAAATATACAGATAATAATTTCTAAAAAATATATTAATTTGTAATTTGTGATGCTTAACTTGTGTGGATATTTTTTCTTTCCGGGGGGTGGGGGGTTGGGGGGGTGGGTGTGTGAAGTTAGATTGTAGAAAATATGATTTATCAGGTACACATATCAAAGGTAGTTTCATTTCTGTATTCTGTGTAAATCGTTATGTTCTTTGATACATATGAAGGCTAAAACAGCAACAATTTAAAGACTCTTCTTCAAATCATCCTTTAGTTGAAACCTTACCGGAGCTCCTATAAAATCTTGAGCAATGTTGTTTCATCTATTTGTCCTACCATGCTATCTTTTCTATTTTTTTGTTTGGCTTTTAATATGTGCATTCTGTTCATGTAGGACCTGGACACACTCAATCCAGTGCTAACTATAGGTGACAAATTGAAGCTGGTGAGTTACATATTTGATTCATCAGGATGTTCAAACCTTTGTTTAGACCCTTCTGATCCACGCTATCAACTCACATCAATTTCTTATGATCAAACATGCTACCATTTGGCAATGAGATTTTTAAACCCTATATTAAGATTTTGAATGATGCGGCATATGAAAACTTGGATGGAAGAAAGGTTTACTGTATGATAATTGATTTATTTTATTTGTTAGGACTTGATACCATCGCTAACTCATAAAGCAACTAATACATAAAAAAAATACCATTGATTTGTTCTTGATTTTGTGACAGATAGGAGATTATGAAGAAACAATTGGCACCTGCTATGTTTTCTCAGAAACTGGTCAGTATACATAGTTTTCCAATATATAAATTCCTTGCATGTTAAAAGAAACTCAGTTCTTGGATAGCTGTGTACTTTCCTCGTTTGTTAGATATTTAAAAATGATCCTGCTATCTTGGCAGATCTTGAACTTTTATCAATTAGAAAATTTTGTCATCCCCATTCCTTCATTTTTCTTATATTTTGTCACATGTAACTTTAGTTGTATGATAAAGAAGTGAACTTCTCATGGCAGATGCTACTCCAGTGGTTCATGAGGAGAAGGGAGTATCTGAAAGGAACCTTTTCATGGGAAAGTGCATTGAAGATCCAAATGAAGCTCCTGTTAGAAAGGTCAAGCCAGTTACAAGTCTTCAGAAGATTATCAAGTTCAGACTGTTGCCTGAAGTTGACTCTTCGGCTTCACCAATTGAACCGACAGATTCCAAAGTGTAAATTCATGTTACATCTCATGTCTAATGTTTTTAGTCCTCGTAAATATAATCGCTAACAGCTTTTTAAAGCATTGTCTGCGGTAGTCTGATTTGGGTTTGCTGCTGTAACTAGTGCATGAGAAACTCCTAATTTCCTACCAATTGTCTAGCCTTGTAAGTTTTACAGTGAAACAGATTTCAGGTAATTGCTCATGTTAGAGGAAAAGATGCCATATCAGTCTCTGCTTCACTGTGACTGGAAGTGCAGAGTTTGTCCGAACAGAAAATTGTAGACAATTGGTTCTTTACTTGAAGGATTCCTTTTAACATTTAGAAGGAATGGTTTAAACCTAGAAAAGTACTTCTAGATTATAGTGCCCCAGCATAGATGCTGATTCTTGTTCCCATAAAAGTGATATCTGTTGAGAGATGGAGCTGCTATCTTAGACGTAAAGCCCATCACAGAATGCTGTGTAAAACATTGATCCATGACCGAGAAGGAATTTTATGACTTTCTTCACCATGTTGAATGGAACAGAATTTATCTTACTCCAACAAGAAGTGGCGGGTGCATGCCGGTTTCAGTAAAATCTTGATTTGCTGCAAATAAGTTCTCTATGAGGGAACTTAAACATTCATGCCTGAAGTGTCACAACTCACAACGAATTAATGATTCTGGCTGTGCAATTACGAACTGGCAAGGTAGAGATTAACATAGCCCGGCCATCAATTTGATATATGAATGATCCTAACCTTCTTTTGATGTCCCTATATAATTATGTACAGGTGTGTTTTCATGTTCCAGCTCTGGGTAGAGATTAACATAGCCCGGCTGAACATGATTGCTTCGCCCTGATCTTGGGCTAAACCTAGCCCACATCCTCTGCTTCAACCACAGTCATGAGACACTATTCTTGAAGATTCCCTCCACTTCCAAAAATATATATAGTATCCAAGTTCATTCTTTAAGCTAGGGACTACGTGAATCCTCAGTGAGGGCAACTTATGGAAGTTGGTAAAAACAAATGAAGAACTACACTAAGCAAAGAAAGATACACGTCTTTTTTTTGTTCTATTTTCAAAGAATTATGGACTACATTCATGGGTGTTGCTTAGGGGAAGAAACTGAATCAAGAAGAGAAGTTCTTTTTCATCAGTTGTGAAAGAAAACCTGCAAATACACTAGCCTAAGAAAATCTCTCTTTTGAATATTAATTATGATGGGATATACTCGTAGCAGTTGCTAAGAACAGAAAGAAAACTCCATTGAAATTTCGTCTGCTTCTGCTCTCCTCATTCTGACTTTTGTACTTCCTTCTTACAGACATCATTGAGCTTGTATATCAGTCAAAATGTTTCAATTTTATATCCGAATATTCTCTGTTCATAAACCTTTTGTTTCCAAGCCTACTCATATTGGGCCATTATCTCAAGTTTTTATGACCATAGTTGCCATGCCAATAAAAGTTGCATTCAAAATGGAGAATTTATCATGAAAAGCCAGCTATAAAAGTAAAGAGTGAAGCTTCAGATCCCACCTCTCTTTGGTCCATCCATGTTCAGTTGCAAGTTGCAACTAGTCACAGTGGGCCTGCATTGTTGCTTTTGGCATCAAGAATGGCAAACTTTGTCCCCGTCTCAATGAATATCAATTGCAGTTTTGCAGTACTCATTCCTGCCTCAAGGCTGCAACTGTAAGGGGCATCTTACTCTCCTTTGTACAAGACAGAATTATCATCAACCAACTTCCTTTATTACATGAGGCTCCATTTGTTTCAGGGTAAAATTATACCCAGAATTATTTTTTGGCAAAATAATTTTTTACTTGGTGAAAAGTATTCCACTACTAGTTTTTTATGAAAAAAAAAAATTAAAGAACTTTTCTCTAAAATTTTACATTTACAAAGTGATTACCATGAAAAGTTTTTCAGCTTAAATTTCATGTCAAAATAAAAGAGCCTAAGTAAATAGTGGCTCCATCTTTGGCCATCCATATGGACAAAGGGAGGTTCTTGGCAATTTCAGAGCCCACTGTTTCAGTTCACCCGAGACTGCCATCATTTAGACAAGTACTACAAAAACCATACCTGGTGTAGGGCTAAAAAGAAACACAGGCCCACTCATGGGCTGTTGTTGTTAAATTGACTTCAACACTAGCCATTCCACTGGGTTGGATGAGTTAGTTCACCCAGAACCAGAAATTGTGGGGGCATAAATATTTCTTCATTTTATATTTCTTCTTGTTCATGTCTACTACAATATGCATGGTACTTTTTTAAGTTTGTTAATTATTTTATTTGGTCATAATACAACTCTTCTAAATATTGTAAGAGCTTTTAGAGCTCAACCATCACTTATTATAATGATTAGAAAAGGTTTTCTGTTTATTGTTGAATCAGATACAGTGTGAGGTCAAAAGCAAAGGGTTAGTGAGGAAATGACCAAGGTCCAACATCATAGGCGATAGGTCAGATACTACTAATTCAGCAGGCAGTTCAGCTGCATTTTGCTGACGCTCACGCTCTACAAGGGCCTATGCATTCTTTGAGGGCCCTCCTCTTTGGCTAGCCCCATTTTCTTGGTTAGGGGTTCTCCTGGGACCTAGAACCACGGTCTCCTGAGTTTTCTCTAGCCATTTTTTTATAGTTATGTGAAGTATTCAAATAGAGGAAAAGCTATAGGACTTTTTGTTAGCATTTCCCAAGGACGACACCAAATTTTGTAGTGAAAATATGCTTGGAGCTTCTTGGTTCGTTCCTAATCAGGGTCTGGTTCCTGAGACCAAAACAATGATGAAAGTGGGCCGTCTATGGGGACGGAAAACCACTTCCAATGATTAAGTCAATTCGGGTAAGAAAACCAAAGTCTCTCCCTTGAGAAATAAATGCTCAACGAGATGAAGAAGAAAATGTTTTTCAGGAGTTAATGCGGGAGAGTAATAGCTGGAGTATTCAAGTATTACCGTTGTTCATGCATAGTGATGGTATATATAGCTGGTCCATACCTAAACTGATAGTGAACGCTTTACAACTCTACGATCAACATGGCTTGGATGAAGAGTGGAGATGGTGTTGTGAAAAATAACAATGCAAGTGTACATTGTCGCAACAAGTAATATAATGATAAAAGAATCGTTCCCTCGAAGACTATAGAGTAAGTACCAAATTAATTATACCAATTTCATTCTAACAAATAATAAGGAAGAGAATTATTCTAGACTATAATGCGAATTTAAATTAAGATCTGTTAATAGCTGAAAACCTAGGGGTCAAATTTCACAATAACTAATCGTTCCCACCTTTTGATCCATCTTTATAATCTAAAATATCCTTTCTTCTAATTGATAGTCGAGATTCTCTTCCCTATCTACTAGTCTCTCACGAGTACTACTAAAAATTCGTTCAATTGCTAACCCACTATATTTCTATGTGGGTTAAAACAACTAAGAAATCATTAAATTCTATGGATTCCCATATACAAGTACATAAACCATGTAAGTATATTTCTATCCTAAGTGTAATTCATGGCATTTACTCCAATGAACTAAACACATAAATCACCTCTCAATTCATTGTGATTAACAAATTAGTTGATTAGTGGCCAATTAATCAAAAGCATTAAGAAAAAAAGTAAAAATTCAATCAAAGAAAACAATATTCAAAATTATATTGATGAATTCAAGAGTGGAAATTTAGAGATAAGCTACATCTAATCCCTAGAAAAATTAAATTAGTTCATTCTAGAAATTAAAAACATCACAGAAGAGTTTGAGAAAGTTGAAAGAAGATGAAGAAAAACTTATTCCCAAGCTCTAAGTCTCCAAAGCCAACCAACATCTCCAAAATTTGTCCTTTATGCTCCTCCAAAGCTCCAAAAGACGTCTTTCCTAGAATCTCTTCCCTATTTATAGGTTAGTCTCTATTTGATACTATTCTAGTTTCCTAATTTGACTCAACCAATGAGGGTTTTGGCGTATAAATCGTACTGACTTAGAGAGCTCAAATGCACAATTTCACCATTGGATTTGAATATCAAGAAGTTTCTAAGTTCTCCTCCAAAAATCAGCTCGATCGAACACCGGAGGGCTTGATCGAAACTGGACAGAAACACTCAAAAATGAGGTTTCTCTCTTTTCCTTCTCTGAATATGATTCTTTTTCCTTCTTTGATCCAATCCCAAATAAGAAATAAAATCTTGAAGCATGCAAGGAATCCTTCTCTCCATGTTTTGGCCTTAAGAAAGCTTTTAGAATGCATTGTAACTTGATGAACAAGACTTTCCTTTTAAGAGTGGAATAAAATCTAGTTTGATTCCAATAGGATTTTTTTCACAGAATTTTCCAATAATACCCCTACAAATTTGATTGATAATTTCCTACAAACAAAAGTAATAAATCTTAATTAGCATTTGCTAGGAAACATATAAAATCATCAAAATCAAAGGAAATTGTGCAACATATTCATTTTCATATGATATTAAGGTAAATTGATATAAAACAATTATACACACATGGGAATATAACAAATTAATCATCTAAAATAATATGCATAAAATCAACTTATCAGATGGCTTATTAGAGAGGTTTGTATAGCAAGCTAAACCGTGTGATCTTTATGACAGCTGGAGATCTCGTTGGTGAATCAAGTGGTCAGCATCAAGTTGACCGTAATGTGACATCAACCCCTACTTGGGGAGACAAAACGTGGGTGTGCAGTACTCGAGGCTAGCTTTGGATGAATGAGAAGCTTTCTCACTAGCAATGAACATTTAATGATTCTCAGCGCATTCAATGCTAAATTAAATGTTGTGATTGATGTTTGAACGAAGATACGCAGAATCTTTTATTGACGTTACTTTTGCCGGGAAATCACATGATGACAACTGTGTGTCACTGTGATACTTGCTTTTCAGTTTCTCGGCTGACATCTCTTCCAAGAAGTGCCATATTTGAGAAGTATCGCCTGAACCATCTTGGACAAGATTTGAGCCCTTGGTTTGGTACGAATGGTCCGCTCCAGTTCAGTGGCTTGAACCGTAATGACCATCACACTAGATATGGCTCATAAGGTGGATCACGAGTGCAATTATCTATTTAAGATTGTCTTGTGTGAAAATTCTGGTGTTGGGGAATCGACCATTTTGAATGCTTAATTTGTTGGCAAAAACTATACAATTTTTTTTTCCAAAGAAAAGAGAAACCAGTATACAGATCTTGCAGTCCTGTTTACTGTAAGGCAATATCAATATAGATTACAATTGTCGGCTCCAAATCCATCATTTTCATATTTCTCAGTTCCTAGGTTCTATATGGAAGGTCCTGTTCAAGATTTTGTGTTAGAATTTGATTTCAAAGTATTTTAATCTTCTTGAAATGTAAAAAAAATTGAATAATGAGACAATTGATTGTGTCCCATACAAATATGTTTAAGATAGAACTACTTAGCTTTTATGAAATACCAAATTGTTTCACATTCTCACAAATTCGGTGAGAATTTTGCTTGTAAATTGATGTTGTATGTGATGTGGGTTGTTCTTTTTCATGCTCCAGAAGTTCACCGAATTGGCAAAACATGAGCACCGTGAGATGTACTTATTTTGTGCCATGTATTTGGTTTACAACTTGAAGAGTTATAGACTTGTGGTCTAAACATGCACACTTAAAGGTATTCATCTTCACCTAGTACCTCCACGATAGATCCCAATACATTTTTTAATAAACATGATTATTCAGCAATTCCATACTTAATGCAATGAACTTTTTGGTTCTCCGAAACGGAAGATGGAAAGTGTTATAGTACTTGGAGCTCCCTAGTTTGTTCTTGATCCGAGTCTGGTTCCTGAGACCAAAACATTGGTGAGAGTGGGTCACCTCTAGCGACGGGAAGCCACCTCCAATGATTAAGTTAGTTTAGGTAAAAAAATCAAAGTCTACTCCTTGAGGAATAAATGCTCAAGGGGATGAGGAAGAGAATGTTCTTCATGAGTAAATGCGGGAGAATAATGGCTGGAGTATTCAACTCCTTGAGTCTTACTGTTCTTCATGCATAGTGATGGTATATTTAACAGATCCATGGCTCAACTGATAATGGATGCTTCATTACCCTACGATGAACATGATTTAGATGAAGGGTGAAGATGAGTTTTAGGAGAGGCTTGTTTAGCAAGCTAGACTGTATGATCTTTACGAGCTATGGTAATTGGAGATCTTGTCGATGAATCAAGTGGTCAACATCAGGTTGATCCTAATGTGACTCCAACCCACTGTAGGGGAGACAAAAGGTGCCGATGCAATACTCGAGGCAAACTTTGGACGAGTGAGAAGTTTCTAGGCTATCCGTGTTCATTTAATGAGATTCAGTGCATACAATGCTAAATTAAATGTTGTGATTGATGTTTGGATAAGGATACGCCAAATCCCTTATTTGCACTACTTTTGCCGAAGTCACATGGAGATAACTATGTGTCACTACATGGTCTTCTTTATAGCTTCTCAGCTAGTATTTCTTTTGAGGAACCCCAAATCTGAGAAGTAGCAGATGAATCATCTTGGACCAGGTTTGAACCCTTGGTCTAATTCAAGTGGTTTGCCCCAATACAGCGACTTGAATTGTAATGACTATAACAGAAAGACAATCAACGCACAACTATGGGATACTACTGGTCACGAGAGGTACTGTCCCATCACCAATGTATATTACAGAGATACAGTTGGTGCTCTCGTGGTCAATGACACATCAACGAGAGAAACTTTTGGCAATGTGCAAAGGTGGCTCTGTTAAGTGAGGGATCACACAGACTCTGACATTGTTGTCATGCTGGCAGGGAACAAGTCTAATTTAAAACACTTAAGAACTGTACAAGGGGAAGACGAATTTTACTCTTATTTCTGTAAAAAAACACTTTTTTGTTAGTTTGAGATAGGCTTTGATTTATACATTTAAAATAAAAATAAAAGAGAAAAGAAGGCTTCTAGTTGTTGTATACAAGGGAAAAAAGAAAGAAAATGAGCCAATGATGGGTTAGTCAAGCGATTAAAGACCCGCCCTCCCACGGGGAGGTAACAAGCTACCTTTCCCCAAAAAAAAAAAAAAAAAAAAGAAGAAGAAAAGGACGTGGTTTGTAGGGAAACTTGTTTGAGATTTTTTGGAAAAAAAAAAAGTTTATAAAGAAGGTGGTTTAAGATTGAAAAAGAAAGAAAGAAATATTATCTTTTACTCTTTCTATAAAAAACTTCTTAGTTTGAGATAGGCTGTGTGATTTATACATTTAAAAAAAATAAAAAATAAAAAAAGAGAAAAGTGTTATAAATAATATTTATTATGGATGTCCATTACCTCAAAGAGATTGTACTTCCAATTGAAGATCTCAATTACCTCAGGATGCAATATTGGTGAAGATCACAACCATCTCATTACACAATATTGGCAGTCAATATTTCTATTCTATGCACCTTCTATCTTGGGCGGCAATCTATCTTTCTATATCAAGAATATCTTATTGTGTGCAAGAATCATATATTGTATTTTCATATCAGAGTAGATGCTCCTTCTACTATAAATATGTAATGCACTCAACTGAATGAATTAATTCTGATTGAACTCATCTTGTCTTTATTATTTGTATCTAATATATTTTCTCTTTATTTTATAACAAAAAGAAGGTTTTTAGTTGTTGTTTACAAGAAAATAATAATAAAGAAAGAAAAAAAAAAAAAAAAAAAAAAGACTGAGATCGTGGTTTGTAGGGAAACTTGTTTGAGATTTTTTGGAAAAAAAATGGTTTATAAAGAAAGTGGTTTAAGATTGAAAAAAAAAAAAAAAAAGAAAAAGAAAAAAAGAAATATTATCTTTACTCTTTTTTTTATAAAAAAAAAGTAATTATTTCTTAGGTTAATGTAGGCTTTGATTTATACATTTAAAATAAAAAAATAAAAAAAAGAAAAAGCTTACAGTTGTTGTTTATAAGGAAAATTGTTTGAAATTGAAAAAAAATAAATATCTTTCACTTTCTTTTCTAAAATAATGTTTC